>NW_024884141.1:3472402-3672549 GCF_019232065.1 Centrocercus urophasianus | reverse complement strand
GAAGGAAGGAAGGTTTTAAATTGCTTTGTATTTTTCATAGGTCCCCAGATCAGCTTAAAGAATATCTCCAGCTAGGTATCGAATCACATAATTAATCTGAATATATAAAATAGGCCAATAATTTATTTTATACTGAATGACACTGTGCTATATTTTCAATAAATTTGGAAGACAGAATTAAGTAAGCAAACAAGACCAGTATTCAAAGAGAACATTGGAAACCTTGGGATTAAGTACTCTTCCTGATTTTTCGTGAACTCACAAGTATTTTTTTTTTTTTTTACCCCTGGAGAATTAATTTAGATAATACCCAGAAAAAAAAAAAAATAAAGCTTTAGGTCTTTCTCGGTTGACCAGAATGATCTCTCTTAACAAAATAGAACTATTCTGTTAAAATGTTAACTTCTAGGAAAATATTTTCCTCAAGTAAACGTATTATATGAGGTTCTTTTCCTTTTATCAGCATGGAGTCTGTGCTTATTCTCCAGTGCAGATGGCTTTCCATCCACGAACTGGCAAATTTTTAGGTGCCATATGATTAGCTCTCATAGTACACAGTCTGAAAGAGAGGATGAAAAGGTGTAAAAGGCTCAATCATTCAGTTCATTTAGTAAGATGTTTGTGACAAAGTCAAGGATCTGTTTTTCAATAGAAAATGAAAGTGAGAAAACAAAACTTACTACAGATACAACAAAAGCAGACAAAGTCTCATTTAATAGAGATAAAAACTGTGGGGAAAAAAAAAAGCAAACAAGCCAGAAAAAACAAGAGTGGAAACAAACTATAAATTTTGGTTATATATAATGTACACTTTGATTGTATACTTATTACTTTCATCCAATTATTCACAGTACATGTTATATGTAAGTGTCTAGAAGTTTGTTTTGAAAGCAAGTTTTGCTTTTCCTTTTACTTGTAGGTGAATATTGATCGTTTTACTCTGCTTGCAGTGGAGCTTGAAATGAATATTTTTGATACTTTCCTTGCTTGTGCACCAGCACTATCAATAACACTGGCAAAACATTAGTAAGAGGAGGTGAAACTGGGCCCATGCCCCTTGATTTGCTTGATATAACTGTAATGATATAAGTAGGACGTTTACCAGTGTAAACACGGTGTTTCTTAGTCTGACTGTAATCTATAAGATCCAGGAACTACTCTTTCTAATGCTGGTAACAAAACTGCTGGTAATACTAACTTGTGCTGGTCTGGATATTTTTTGTAATATTCCTTGCTTTAAGGAACTATGTTTTAATTATAATGGACTTGCTCCCAGCAGGGCAAGGAAAGGGATTTTTCTCTTGTATGCAGGGCTGGTGAGACCACAGTTCATATCCTGTTCTGGGCACCTCACTACAAGAAGTATCTGAGGCTTGTGGAGTGCATTTCAAATGCAGTAACAAAGCTGACTAGAAAATAAGAGTTCTGAGAGTGACTGGGGAACTGAAGTTGTTTGTCTGGAGAAAAGGAGGATGAGGGGATGAGGGGGGACCTCATCACTTTGTACAGCTACCTGAATGGAAGTTGAAGTAAGAAGGATATCTGTCTCTTTACTCAGGTGATAAGGGATAGGACATGAATAAGATGTCTAGTCTGTCCTACTCTTTGAGCTCCATGAGAGCTGTCTTCTGCTGCTTCATGTTCTTCTTTCCAGGATTTCCCTTAGGCTGTGCTGAGCTGCATGTGCAGCATGGAGTCATAGCAGTGCTATTTAAACTGACTTGGATCACAGCCTCTCAATTTCAGTAATTCCAGTGCTTTCAATATCATGGGGTTTAAATTACTTAACAAACGTATACATAATTACATTTTGATTTGAACTGGAAGAAAAGTTACAGTAGATGTGAGATTCTGCATTTCATGCTGGTGACAAGAGGAAAAAGGAAGATGGGTATGTGCATATGAGAAGAAAAATAATTATTTTGCTCTTGCTAGAATTGCCGAGATTATAATTGGAACACACCAGTCTATTACAAGCAAAGATAACACTGAAAAAATTACAGAGAATTCACTGGAAGGGTAAAAAATACTGAGATTTATGAAAGAAAACTTCTCTAGTTTTTCTCGGAGAAGCTCAAAACAAAAAAAACTCCTTTGCATAAGTGTAAAATCTAATGGGAGACAGACTTAACTAGCTATAAACACAAAGAATTGTAATTCAAGCAGGGGCATTATGCCCTTCTGCAGCACCTTGGTATTGTTTTTATCTCATCAGGCTTCCATGGCTGGTGCCAGCCTTGCATGGGAGATCAGCCAGGATGGTCTTAATGGGTCCTACAGCCTTTGCCACCCACCTACTTTGTTACGATCTGCACAAGTGCAAAATAAAGCCTGGCAACAGCCAAAGACCTCATAATTTTCCTCCCATGGATCTCTGTGTGTTTACATACACATAGCCAGCACTTTTACTTGCAATTCTTTTTCTGCGCAGTGGTTAAAAGAAAAAAACAAAAAACCATAGAAGTACCATGGGAAGACATAATTTCTTTCAACACTGCCCAAATAATCCATAATACATCTAGAACAAGAAAAAGAAATTTATCTGTAAATACTCATCTGTCTTTGCACTTCTCAATCAACATTTTCTCTAAAGCCTTACTAAGCTCTGTAATTACCTGTTGAAAAAAAATAAGTCCTTCTTATATTTTATTGGCTTGGCATCAAGCTATGTTAAGTGAATTCTCATATAGAACAGCTGTATCAAACACTACCGAAACAGTATTGAGTAAACAGTTGTGTATCTGGACCTACTCTACATCTAATTAATTAAGAGATGAAAATATGGCTGCAGTGATATCTCTGTTATTACTATTTTGACTCGCTTTCAATTTTTTTTTTCAAAGAATCCAGTCTTTCCCAGTAGAAACTCTTCAAAATAATTTTAACTTGTGTCTGATTTTATGCCACAAAAGGCACCTGGTTGATGGTTGAACAGAAATTACACAAGTGGGAATATCTGCTAGCTTGGCAGAGGCTCCCTGGGCAAACTTCCTGGCCCCCATGGAGCTGTGTGCATACTCAGCCCTAAGGAAATCACTCCTAATTTTCCCATCATCCAAACAGCAGATTTGGCAAGTCAAACACCACACTTAAGTGCTTCACTAGCTGAATATCCAGAGGTTTAACCAGCATATGTTGCTTTATTCTGCTTGGCAAATACTGTCTGGTACTTCTGAGTTACTCTCCAGACAGAGAGGAGAGATTTTTATTAACATCTCCTGGTCCATGCTCTTCCCATTCCTTATGTTTGTGTGTGTGATCCAAAGTCATCCAAATGCAAATATGGATTTATTAACATCATGAACACAGAAGGTACCTCTTCCTGCCTACCTGAGCTGTTCCATCACATTTCCCATCATAGTTGCTTTTCTCATTTTGTTTTTTGTTTCTTTTCTACAGCAAAAGTCTACCCACTTATTTCAAAGGTTGAGAAGTGCAATAACCAACAGGTCTTTTCCTCCCTCGCTCCCTCCCTCCTTCCTTCCCTCCCTCCCTCTCTGCCTTCCCCTCTTTGCCACCCTGCCTTCCTGCCTAAAAAGCTGAAGTTTCAGATTATCTCACCCACCATCATTTCACTCTACATGAGAAAATGAAAAGAACAACCATTTCTAACTCACCACTGCCCATGACACTAAACAGCAGCCCCACCACTTCGATGTCCATCCAGAGCTTTAGCTCTTCTTGAAGATTCCAGTCCTCTCCCAGTGGTCTCTTAGAGGAATACACTTACTGGAATCTGAATACACTGACCCATTCCTTGCTCAGAAAATAACAGTACAAAACCAGCACTGTATCTCTGAATATCGTAATTACTTTATAGCTTCAGAAATTAAAACACTTCTATCTCAAAGGTGACCTCTCAGCAGAGAGAGCACTTAGGGCAAGGAAAAAAAGTCTTATTTTTCTGAACGTGGATTATCTCAATCTGAAAGGGAAGAAAGCTTCTTTATTTTTCTTCCTAATTATATTTCACAGATGTCCCAGAAACAAGCCATTTCTGCAAAGCTCCTTGAAAGTGCATGAGGTGAAGTGAAATATGGTGTGCTTTCCCAGAAGAGCTATTGGAGTGCCCTTTCTTTAGTAATACACAAAGTACATACTTGAGCACTCAAGGGACAAGTGCTTCTCTTCAAATGCTTCCCAGCTGAAAAGGAGGTACTGAAAGAAAAAATTGCTTTCTGTGAGCTTTGACATGTTGTGTAAGGCAAAGAATGATCCCAAAGAGACTTACTGGTCTGAGGTACAGAGTAGCTCACCTCATTTCATCCTGGAGGCTTTCAGTAATAATCTTGGGTGCAGCCCACAACTTAACCACTGTTGAAGAGAGTTCAGTGCTGCCTGCAGCCCAGCAGTCTAAGAAGGGGTGGTTTGGAGTGAGATTTTGTGCATCTGGTTGAATATACATCCCTTTTGCTTTTGGGAGGAGAACAGCTTCCACTTGTAACCTCAGAAATTCCATGATGGGAGGAACAACTCTTCCCAAATGATCAGTGACAGAAAGTGAGACATCCAACCTAACCATGTGGCATCTGTGAATGCTCAGAGAAAGGTTCTTCTACCAGTAGCTGATCTCAACCCATCTGAGCCCATTCATTTGAGCTTGCAACATCATGAGATTGAGATGCTCACTTTGTGAACTGCTATGATTAGAGGAAATGAATCTGACCTTGAGAAACTTTGCAGAGCAGGTGAACAGCTTCCACATCCTTCCTTTCGTCGGAAGTATTTGGGACAAAATAGCTTCTTTTTATCTGTGCTTTGGAAATCTAATCTTAATAAGGCCATCTACAGCTTTCAAAATTTGAAGTGGGAACCAAGTTTATGCTCTGTATTTGTACAAGAAGATTACTGTCCTTTACTTTATCTTCTGGGAACTACTGCAGTAGAATAGACACAACAATTAAAATATGAAATAAAATATCTAGCACTGTAACTCATAGTTTCTTTAGTTTAATTTATAAGCTATTTAATTGAAGAATATTTGTCACACTAAAATAAAACAATATACATTTATAATAAACAGATTCATAATAAAGTAAGGTTGGTCATATTTCTGAGCTGTGGAATTACCAGAATTATGTCACCACTTTTATCACCTGGAACTAGATTTTATGCAACCTTTCATTTAGGAAGCAAGCCAGAAAGTCATGCTTGGAGGTTCAAAACTGGACAATCCACAGGTAAAGATAGACATCTTATATGTGGAACTTCACTTTCAGATTTCTTAAGATCTCCTTTTATTTTGTAAAATTAGGTACAAAACTCCTCTGAAATTTGGCCCAATTTTGTTTAAATTCTTACGCATGGACTTTGATAGTTTGTTTCAAGCTCTGAAACAGGTAGGGAACAAATTTCTTTTCAGCCACTCCAGTTTTCCTTTTGCAAAGCGTGCTGATATGGTCAAAAGCAGTACTTGCACTGATTCCCAAATGCACAGGTAGATGCCATAAGGCCTTCTCCAGATGATGAGAAGAAGGGTTCATTCGCTTGGCTGTCATGCTTAATTTGCCACCATAATAAGTAGCTGCACTAGCTATCAAGAACTGTACAACTGTGCATTTGCTCTCCCTAATTACTCCTTAATTTTCATTTTAGCACTCATTTTGTGAGAATGTAAGTGAAATTAAATAATTATTAGGGGATCAAAATACACAACCAAATAATTCCTTGGTCCCATGTCATGTAGACTGAAAATTGCAGGTCTTGAATAAAAATGTCAAATGAAGCATGAGTGCTTCACCAGTTTTGTGCTTCTATTTCAGGCCTTGGGAAATGTATTAAAATATAACTGCTTTGCTGATCTTCCTCTTCATCTGTTCCATTTTGTTTGTCTGTGTGTAGATGCAGAGCCCTTAGATAAGAAGCAGATATATTAATTTTCTTGCTAACAGAGAACTTCCAGGGTAACATTATGTATTAATTTTTCTGGACAGTGAACACTTAAAATATGAAAAGCTGAGAGACTTACAGGGTGTGATAGTTTCTGATACAGGCTTTTGAAAATAAATACCTTTTAGGCTTAAAACATACGTTTGATCCATAAAAGCTTTAATCCCAACTGGTCTAAAATGTACACAATAAATCACACTGTGATTGAAGATAACCAAGATTTTGTTGATAAGATATAATAGAACATTCACTTGGCAACGAAAGGAAACGAGAAGAAAATCCTCTCTGAAGAACAAGCCAAAAGAACTGTTGATTTTTTAATTTCTGCCCTGCACTCTGTGCAGCCCCAGGTTAAAACCATCACAAGGAGTGCTCCCAGAAACAGACTGATAGGTAAACCCCATTAGCAGAAGATTAAAATGACTTCAAACTGCCCTTGTTCAAGGAGGAAACATATGGGGAATCCCAAGTGGAAGAAAGAAGTACTTAATATTCCATTGAAGGCAGGTGAAAATGCTTCCTTTTGACTTCATGTACATGCATTCCTATACACATAACCTTGGATATTTCTGTCCTTTAGCACAATTAACAATGTCCAGAATGATAATTTGCTAGTCATTTTTAACTGCACAGAAATAGTGGTATTTGCACTGAAAATGGTGCATCATTGAATCATCATAAAATTTATAGTAATTAAATGCCTTTTCCTTTCTAGCACTTAGGGTTGTGCAGTAATCTGTTGCAGTTTCCCACATTTATTTTAATATATAACTACACGTGCTCTGCAGGCACAGATTTGAGCTCTGTTGTGATTACTGGGAAGGGAGGAAAGAGGAAAGTGGGTGGGTGGGTAAGAAATAGTCATAACAAAGGTTTTATTTCATCCTGCAGGTGACATTGAAGACATATTGCCATCTGGCATGGCAAACATTATAATACATCAGCGCTTGTTTGCCAGATGTTGCTAGACACAGATAGACATTGGTTCAGATGCATGGGGATGATTTAGCAAAATGAATCTTGCTAAATTGGAGTATCTTGAGTTGTCACGTTGCCTCTTGCTCCTACCAGCTAGGTATATAAATCAGGAGGGGAAGGGGAGTTACTAAGAAATAAGCAAATTGTATGGTAAAGACAATCTTCTGCTGCAAACCAAGAATGTCTGTCTGTAGTTCAAATTGATACATTTGTTGAAATTGGCTAACACATGACAGTGTACCCTGCCAACACTTCGTACATTCATGCAAGCATTTTTCAAAACTATGTTGCAAGGTGAGTAAATCTTCTATCCATATTTCTCATTTTCCAAACCAGGACTTCCATTCTGATAAAGGTGTACTTGTGTCCATACCAGGTCCCTACTGTCCAGGACTAATGCTGGGGCCTTTTTTTTTCATTCCCTGAGGCCAAGAATGTCATAAATATCAGCATGCTTTGCATGTAGAAAATCTAATATTTTTTTCTATTCTGAGTTGCACACACATTTAATAAAGCCAAAGTGGTAACGAAATCTGGATCCCGTGAAAACTGGAGGTGAGCATCAATAGGCATTGCAGAGAATGGAAAGAAATTCGAGTGGCAAGAATTCTGCATTTCCCTGATGATACCCTGTTATTTCCATCTGTGTTACAGTTATACCAAGAATCAAGGCAAGATTTTTTCTTAAAAAAGAAAGGAAAATTTTCTCACTGGATCAGTCCCTGTGGTCCCCAGCAGTCTATAAGTAAAACAAACAAACAAATAAAAAGCAATGAGATGAAACTCTTTTCTGCCATATACTTTCTTTCTTTCCTATTTTTTTTTTTTTTTTAATTTTTTTTCCCCTAGAAACATCCTGTTTATTCAGAAAAGCAGATGGGGATAAAAACTAGGAAATGGTGAGAAATAGTCCACTGTGATATAGCATATATCCAGGTCTAAGCCGCTGCTTTGACATCTCGGCAGTACTGAAGCTGTAGACCAAGCTGATGGATTATGCCAGGAGAAAAGGAGAGAAGAATAAATAAAGCATTGCTACAGAGATGCCCTCATGGTAGGGCTTGTGTCACATTAATTCATCTCTTAAGAAAATTTGAGATGATCTGCTGGGTTACACCTATATAAGCCAGGCTTCTGACTGACAGTGGCAGAAAGGAAGGCCATTAAAGGAGAAAACATTGGCCCAGCTTCCACAGTATGCTTTCTGCTCCTCTGTATACCCCCAGCCCACGTGGCTGCAGTGAATCCTAATGTCTGCTTATACATTTCTTGTCTCCACCTATGCTCCTTTTGAATCTACTAACAAAAACTCCAAAACTTCTCGTGGAGGAAGCTTTCCTACTGGCTACATGAGGAACTACTTCCTGTCAATGATCTTAGACTGACCTCCTATCAACTATACTCAGAGTTCCAAGACCTAAAGCTGTGAGGTTTGCTGAACCAGCAGTTCTGCATCCAGATTATCTACTGACTTCATGATTTTTCAAATTTCAGATGTATCTTCACAATCTTCTCTTCCAGCTGAAGAGCAGAGATATTTCTAATCTTTCCAGATAAGATAGCTCCATCCTTACCACAATTTTCTTCATTCTATCTTCCCAGTCTCCTCAAAGTCCTCCTGGAAGTGTGGTGATAATAACTGCACAGTATTCAGGATGTGAGCATGCCAAATTTTATACAATTGCAACAGCTCTTTTGTTTTCAGAACCCTTATGGTGCCTATTGTTTTTCAGTCCCAGAGCTGAATCTTTAAGAACTTGTTTCCTCCCTTTTCTTTACACAGCAAAAGACCATTGAGCACTACTTTCTGCTTTCCAGTCTTTAAACTTCTTCCTGTCCAAAATAAGAGCTTTTATTTCAACCTCCCATCACTTTTCCTTTGGATAGGAAACTTTGTTTCATTTACTTTTTGTATTATAGCACATGTTTTACCTGAGCTTCTAACAGAATATATTTCAGAAGCCTTTGGATACTCACAGACTCCTTTTTTTGGACTACTCTTTCAGTTTGTGTTTTTTGCTTGCCTCATTTTTCAGCAGTATCCTTCCTTTTGTGGTTTATGTATAAGGAACTCATTCTTTTAAGAAGTTAATGGAGAAAGCGGATCCTTGTTGGAGGTCTGGATGGATAAGAACCAGCCAGGGGCTTGAAGCCACTCATAGAAACAGAGCGGACTTTGTTACTATTGGTATCCTTTTCATTGTTTTTGGATCAACTGACAGGTAATTTTTTAACACTCCTTTTTCCCCCTGGGTTGTGTTGTATTTATTCAGCCATTCTCTAAACAAATTTTATCTTTAATATATGTTTTACGTTTTTTTGTTTGTTTGTTTGTTTTGTTTTTTTTTTTTTTAAAACACTGATAATCCTTCTTGGAATGCTTCTTTTTTGGGAATTCATGGAAAATTAAGATTGTCTCATTTTAAAGAAAAGATTTTTGGGAAGAATATTTTCATGAAAATTTATTTTTTCTTGAACTTATTAATTTTCATGATTGTGGTTTTTGATCCTTTCTATTTTTTGAAATGTTATTGTGCTGTTTAATACAAAAATACAGAATGGGCCTAGGCTGTTTACCCAACCATACATTTTTGCTTCTCATTAATTTCTTGTTTTTCTATATCTCCCCTAATTCAAAGTCTATAGCTCTGTACTTTGCTCTGTGGAAAATTCTGAGCAACAGTAGGAAAGAAAAAAAAAAAAAAAAGCAGTGAAAAAGAGAGTAAAGCCTTCATGTACCCAGAGTAGGATGGACAATATTTACTGTGTGTTCTAATTGACAGAGAAAGTAGGTGCGAAGAGATCTTTGCAGTGCAACAATATTTCAGCAGTAACTTCCAATTTACTTTCTTGAGGAGTTGTTCATGTTTTTTTTGTTAGGTTTTTTTTTTTTTTTGTTTTTTTTTTTAATTTATGCTGTCTATATATAATGTGTATTTGAGTGTGTGTGTACATATACATATATATATCTTTCATTTGATGTTTTCTTTAGAATCATAGAATCATAGAATCACTCAGGTTGGAAAAGACCTTAAAGATCACTGAGTCCAACTACAACCTAACCATACTACCCTAACTAACAACCCTCTGCTAAATCATGTCCTTGAGAAAATCATGTCCCTGAGCAAATCTTCAAAATATCTTCAAAGCTGGCTCGCACACTCCTCTTGTTTCATCTTGTGTGATAAAAACATTGCAAAATGCCATCTCACAGACGGTGAGTATAACAGGTTTGGATGCACTGGCATATCCAAAACTAGGAATAACATGATGATAACATGATCAACAAAGAAAAGAAAGCATTTCAGGTGAGCAATGGCTGCTGCAGTGTTTTCCTTCTAATGACAAAATTTACTTTTTTCTTTATTCTTAAAATACCCACTCATCATCGTAGTACTCTTCGACCAGTCATAGAATCATTATGGCTGAAAAAAAAAAAACAATAAGATCATCTGGTCCAATCATCAGCCCATTCCCACCATGCCCACTGACTACGTCCCTCAGTGTCACATCTCCATGGTTCCTGAACACCTCCAGGGACAGTGACTGCACCACTTCCCTGGGCAGCCTATGCCAGTGCCTCACCACTCTTTCTGAGAAATATCTCCTAATAACCAACCTGTTTTTCTTCCATAGGGCAAAACTAAGATGCAAGTCATTAACTTTTTCCTTAAGGGAATCTGCTCAGTAGCGTATATATTGGCAGATATGTTTCAGAAATCACAATTCATTTGACAAAACGTTATTTTTCTTTACATGATGCAAAGAGGAAATTAAAAAAAAAAAAAAAAAAAAAAAAAGCAATGTGAGGAAGGGATTGGAACAGGTAGTGAAAGATTAAAGAATTAAAGGATTGCCACATCAACAAAGAATTAGAAAGTTCAGCATAGGCTGTTGGCTTGTACTTGTGTATGAAGATCTTCTGTATGTGTTCTGGTATCACTGCCTGGAAGACCTTTGGTTTGTCTTGTCTACTGTGGGTTTCTCTGTAGTTAGCACAAATAGGCAAGGAGCACTGAGACAGCAAGATAAAAAAGATGATAATGAGGACACACTAACCAGCAACCAGCACAGAACAGTCCACCTTCCAGGAAGGCCTACAGAATGGCAGCTGTGAAGGCAGACGCAGACTCCTCAAACTTACTTAACTAACAGGCTCCTGCAGGACTGACCTTGGTGGCTTTGTTTCTTTGTAGTGGTGAACTGCTCATCATGGATTTCTGGGAGGTGTGTTATGGCCATGCAATTTGGTTTTAGAAAATCTCAGGTAGTTTTTATAATCTCAGTTCTGAATTCTAGTACGCATGTTTGTATGTCACTATTGACAAATATGACCAATGGTGCTTTATTTAAAACTTGTGTGCTCACAGAAAGAGCTATTTTTCTTTCCAATGGGAAAAAAAACTGCACCAGCATAAGCTGGGAATTATGGTCATTTGTTTTTCTTTTTTTTCCTAGGTACAGCACTCACTTTGGTTGTTCCCTTTGTGTTTTGTATTTTGGAAAGGACTGTCAGGTGTCAGATATTCTTTAGACAGAGCATCTGAGAGAAATTCAGGCTCAAATTTTTCATAATGGACTGCTAAGTTTTCTTAATAATATCATGTGCTAACATCTAACATCTATAATAAGTGAATTGATTTTCACCAACACTAAGCAATTTGAAAAAATTAAGGAAAGCTAAAAGTTTATGACAGATGAAAAAATGTTATCTTTAGTTTTAACACACAGATTTAGTGTATATGGATTGTAGCAAGTCATCTTAAAACAACAGTATAAGCAGAATCTGAGGAAGAATTGTCAGATCCTGCTCAGTGACCTCTGGTCACATTTGCTACATGAACAGGCTCCTTTTCAAGTCACGTACAGGGGAGGCTATTGACAGGATCATCTTGTTATGCTTCATAGCAAGAAAGAGTCAGCCATGAAGAACCTTTCTGATCCAACTGTTTGTCTTATTCCTCAAAATACCTCTTGTCTACAGTAAGGTCTAAGTGCCTTCAGCAAGTACATGAATTATTTCTTAAAAGAGAATTTTATGTAGTTGAATCCAATTGCCTTACTTTTTTCAGCTTGGTAGGTCTGGTTTCCTGTCCTAGCCATTGAAACAATACTCAAAGACTTTTGGGAACAGAATTACAAAATTAAGTTGTGAAAAAAAATGGGGGGGGGAGTTGGTTCTCTTACTATACAGATGAAAAACAAAAATAGGAAGTATTATTACACTAAGACATAGACACACATTTTCTGTCACTGTAATGCAGCTGATAGATCAGATTTTTTTTTCATAAATCACTGAGCTTGGATGATAGGTATGATCTCCTGGGAAGGAGTATCAGCATGTGTTGTACCTATGCAGATCAGATGAGCAGCAAATAAGCATTGTTAGTTGATGTTAAAGAGCTTTTTCAGTTCTTTCTAACACTGGAGAAGTAGTAGCTGTTAGCAGCTCTTCTCTGTAGAGGCACTGCAACATCAGTGTAAGAATATGTTTTAAGTATAATCAGTATAAACACTTGGATTCCTTATAGGAAAGGAAAAGAAATGGATAGAATAATGATCAAATTAGAAACAACACAGAATCATAGAATCACCAAGGTTGGAAAACACTCCAGGATCTTTCAGTTCAACTGTCCACCCACCACCAATATTTCCCCACTAAACTATGTCCCTCAGTACAACATCTGAACATTTCTTGAGTACCTCCAGGGAAGGTGACTCCACCACCTCTCTTGGCAGTTAGTTCCAGCACCTGACTACTCTTACAGAGAAAGAAATTTCACTAATATCCAACTTTAGATATACAGAAGCTGAATGTAAATTGTGCAGGGAAAGGTTTTGGGTTAAAACTGATTAACAATAATGAGTCCTGTACTGACTGATAATGGCATTTAAAAGTTAGAACAGTTGTAGCACAATGGGATGGTGCTGAAAAAAGGCTGTGCCTGTAGGAGATATTTAATAATTGTTGTTCAGCTTGGAATTGAAGTGAAACTATGGGCTTTAGCATAGGAATCATGGAGGGGTTTCTCCCAGATACCGATTACCACTAGCCCTAAAGGAAATGTGGGCAAGATGAAAGGCATGTTACATGGGTCTGCACAACACTACTTTTTTGTGGCATCTGAGGTTTTGGAGGAAGGATTTGGATGTCTGTTCCAGTCTGAGAGCCAAGACTTCCTTTGCACTGTGTTAGGAGAGTTTTGAGGTAGTGGCTGACGGAGGTAATAAAGTTCCCTTTGATCTCCCCATTGAATCACTATCTAGTTCTAAGTAGCTTTCAAGGGTCCTAATAGAACAAACTAAAAGACCTCCATAAATCTAAAATAAAATATGTGCTTAACATTTTAACGTAAATTTAAACACTCTGTTGGACTCAGACTTCTTTGGATTCACTGTTGTAAGCACTTTATATCGCATTGTTCCTCCTACAGTGTTGCGTGGCTTTTATTTAAAAAAACAAAAGCCAAAAAACAATATGAGATATGAGAGATGTTTTTTATTGCAGCCTGACATAGACTCCTGTTGTTTACCAGTTGAGAGACCCCCGAAAAAACTGAATGATTTTTTAAGAACTAGAAAATAACTAATCATTTTCCTGGAACCTTAATGTGAATGTTTCTGGAAAACAGATTTTTCCATTTTATTTTGTTTTGTAATTACACTTTCATGGATCATCTGCATTCTGTGGAATGATGAGAATCTGGGTAAAGTCAAAGGAATTGGTAGCATTTGTTATGACACTGGGTTGGGCTTTTGGGTTGAGTCCAAAATTGATTTTTGATTGTTTGCAGCTGGGGGTGTTATAATGAACTGCTTGACCAGAATTGTTCCAGAATAAATGCTTTCTAGTGGAAAAAGGGAGATAATAACCACTAATATCAAGTCCTTCATAGAATGAATTCAAATCTCTTTTAATGTTTGAAAATTGTTAATGAGCAGTCTGTGATTCTAGTTGAACTTCTAAATTAATTAAATTCATTTTGTGAATACTTTTGATAAACAGTTTTCTTTTTGTGAATTGTTTATAAACAACCAATTGCAAGTACCCCTCAAAATTTCAATAACGTTCATTAAATTATATCACAAACAGTGTTTTGTGTGACAGCTAGGCACTGTAGTACTTCTGTTACTATCTCACTACTGTTTATATAATACTATTTATATTATTTTGCTTACGATTTAAGAAAAAAGCACCATCACCTCATGAAGCTAGACATTCGGAATTTTCTCAAAAAAGAAACAAACTCTCTAATAGTACTTAAATAGCATCCAGGTGGACTGTATAATTCATAAATGGGACGTGGCTTTGTTGTTTTTAAGTTAAAGACAGTCTCTGGGGATGTTGGATTCTTCGACAAGTTTGTTTCTTACTTTGACCTAGAATCTTGGAGCCAGTAAATCTTTCTTGATGAACACTTTATTGTCATCAGGAAGTCTAGTGGAAAAACAAACAAACAAAAAACCAAACATGTTTGTTACAGCAAATAGTATTTCCAAAGGAAAGCAGTTTTGTTGAAAAATTCTACACTAGTACTAATTACAACACACCTTTCAAAATACAAATAGCACAGACTTATCAAAATGGGATGAAAGAAGAATAATCTGTTCGCACCTTGGTTCAGTCTTCAGAGAATAATCCATCTCATCCATTGGGCACTGGAAAACAAAATCAACCAGCCAACCCATCAAACTCATTTCATGGTAAATGATGCCATAACTTTTTGCTTTGTGTAAGGTAGGTGAAGTGGGATTCATCTGGTCAGATAGCATTATCTAAGGCTAAATGATTCAATGAAGTACTTCTAAAGGACACTATTTGTTTTAAGGTAGACATCCAGAATAGGTATACTGTAGATGGCATGGCAGTATTTTTTGAATGAGAAACCACTAGTATTATCTGAAATAATAATTTATATGTCTTTTGCATTAGTGGATAAGCTCTTAAGAGTCTTTTTTCTTTTTTTTTTTTTTTTTCCATAATAAATGTTCTCATTTGCAAGTCCCTTAATCTCATGGTCTGTGAATTCTTTTAATACCCATTTGGAATGAAATATTTATTTGAACAGCTCTTCCAGCCAATTTCATCTCTAAATGACTCGTGGAAAGAAGAGAGGATGCTACGTGTTTGATGTTGGAATGGATCTTGGGCTGACTAAAGCCTTTGAGATGGAACAACTTCTAACCTTTAAGACATTCATGGCAAGAGGCACAAAGTATTTCTGATCTCTAAAGCTTTTATGTCATTAGAACACAAAAAGACAAGCAACCACTTGTAACTCCTGACACAGAGGATAGTTGGAGTGAGAAAGATCACGTGAGTGTCCTAACAGAAATCTCTCTCCTTGCCCTTACCATTCTGCCTTTGCAAAGTAGGTCTGTCCTTTCTGGCAGTCCTGCATGTCTGTAAGGAAACTACACAACATTCTCAGGATCTCTAGGAAAGTCTCCTCTACATCACTTGTTTAAGATGACTTCATGCACGGTCTGTGCTGACAGCAAACCTCAAGCTATGCTCGTAAGTTTCCTATTCTGTGTTTGGACTCACAGCATCTTTCTAAATCCTTTTTGCTCTGCCACATTCTAGAAGCCCTACTGTGATCACTCTGTTGCTCTCCAGGAATAGATTTCCCCTCCAATGAGGACAAATTGCAGTGTGTAATTAGCAAATGGAGACCAGAGACCAAGAAAATGGCCGTAGTATCCATTGAACACTTATGAATGCAAGTCATGATTTGCTACTCTGCTCTTAAAGCTCTTCCTATAAATCATCATAGATATACTCATGTGAGAGAAGTAATTTATTTTGTCCTGCAGCTTGCAAGGCCTGCATTTTTGCACAGCTTTTGACAAACTTGCAACTGCAGAACAAGCATTTGCAAGCATACAGCTTCATTGCTCTGGTAACCTCTCCGCAGGGCTCTGCAGTTTCAGAGTGTTTGGGATACTGTGGCACAGCTGTTCTTTGATGTGAGCTGGTATATAAATAGACACACAAACATATACACACACTCAGACAAATATAAACATGTATGTGTCTGCCTTGCATTTTTACATTGGTAGCCCATAGAAGTCTTGAAATCATCCAGGATTGCATAGACAAATCAACAGAAAATATTGTGTGTGAAATTTTTCACTTCTTCTTTACTAACCAGGTTGTCTTAGTGAAGGTTGAAGCTCTGTTATGTTATTTGAGACCTCTGTTAAAGAATATATAAAATGATAAGTGTGGCTTACTTGCAAAGTGCAATTTCTAGACCAGATAAAAAAATGTATAAGATAGACAAGATTTTTCCAAGGAATAAATGAGAAGATCTGCAGTTGACAACAGGAAACCAAAGAAGTTAAAACTTGACATTTCTAAAGGTGCAATTGCTAGCTTACTGGGAGAGGAGGTTTATTGGAAAAGCCAGAGCTCAGAATATTATGACATATAATTTCCTCTGAGATACCCAGAAATTAAGTACAGAGGACACAAGTACCAGAGAACACATACACAGCAGGAATCAACCTTAGGAAGTATCCATTTCTTGTGAAAAGAATCAAGGGAAAGAAGAACATGAGAAGACACTAAATTTGTCTGCCCCACAAACGGAGGCCCCTGGGATGGTAAACTGCAGTTTAGAAGAAGACAGACATATACAAAAATGCAAAGTGTGTGACTCAGACAAAATTAAAAACTACAGCTAACGTGGAGTAAGACCTCTCTCTTTCATTCCAGGAAAAAAATATATAAAAAAAAAAAGAGAGAGAGAGAAAAAGAAAAAAAAAAGAAGAAGAAATTGCACTGTTTATCTTTCTCAAGACAGAAACATACATAAGGAGGTGGGTGTTTGTTTTCTTATATTTAGCTGGAAGCTAAAGGAGGCAAAACCAGATTGTTCTTTCTATAATTGCCAAAGAACATGCACACTTGCAATAGTTGACTGCCTTTTCCTCCTTCACTGTGACACTACAGATGTTTTATTAAGTGAATTGTAATATCCTCTTGCCTTGAAAGTCAAACATCATGTGGTGATGTAATGGGATGTTCTTCCTTTTATGTTCTTTTTTATTCTTTTTCCCTTTTATTCATTTAAATGCTTAGACAGGTGGTTTGAATAAGTCAGGAGTACTATATTTTTATGCACTTTCTATCTTGTATCCTATGTTAAACTGTTTCCACTCTGTAATAGAAGAAAGTGTAGTCTTTTGTATGAATAGATTTAGGAATAATAATCCTACCCTGTGGCACAAGGAGGAGTGTGTTAAAGGAGGTCTCTTCCAGGTCTTTTTCTATAGTTTCAATAAAATGCTTTTTAGATTTGTTGTTTCAAACATACCCAGTATTTGCATCATAGATGAGCACAAAGCGAGTGTCATCTGTCTGGGGAGCAGATGATAGAGCCAGGGAAAACAAAAGATATTTTCTACTCAAAAAATTCTTCTTTGGTTCCCTGACTCACCGGGACTCTGAATCTGAAACCTGTCCATTTGTTTCATTTGTACTGTTTGATCTGTAAAGAAATGCATAGACTGTAACCCTTATGTTATTGTGGCTACCACATCTTTATTTTATTTTTGACATTTTGTTTTCATATGTTTGTTTGTACCTGGGGATTTGTCTGGATGGAAACTGCTTCTCATTGGTTACACATGTGCTCTCTTCATTGCATCTTTCATTAGCTTATGTACAAGTCCTTTCAAAACATCTTATCTTCATTCCGTAAAATATTTCCACTGAAAATAATATTGCATATCTCTGTAGTGCTTTCATTATGAGTGCTATTCATTTCTTTACAGGGATGCTTGGCCATCCCTGCTTTTGTGGTAACAGCTTCCATATATTGCTGAAAAGATTTAAATGATCGATCCTGTTCTCCATGAGTCACTGAGCCACCGAGCTACTGAGCCACCACCATTCCTGTGCCAGCTTTCAAGCATGTATAGAGCTGAAAGCAGAGAAAAAAAAATGTATAGCATACTCCTGTATAAAGAAAGGTCTATTCAAATCTCCCTGGCAAGGAGAGAGCTCTGAAAGATTTCCAAATACATAAAGGACCATCATCTGATCCTGATTACTCCAATCTGTCAGCCTAAGCATATGTCCACTTGAAGGCATAACAAAACCTCCTATTGCTACCTAGAATATGGTTCAAAACAGATTGCTTAAACTAAGGACTTGATCTGACAGCAAAAAAAGCATGTAAATAAAGCTGCTGTGCCCGTATGAAACGCTTCCAGAACTGATGGGGGGGGTTTATGTCCTGGACAGTGGAGTTACACATCACAATTTGGTGAGGAGAGAAAGCTGCTTGACATTAAATCAACACAGAGCCTAATCAGTCTGCAGCAAATAAACAAACTCGCTATCTCTCTCTGAAGCTACCCAGGGCAAGGCTAAGCAGCATGGGGAAATCCCAGGCTTCAGATCAAGATGCATGTCAGCTACGGGGCTTTGGAAGCAGAAAGCTGAGCTAACTCAGCTGTGACACAAGAGATCACCAGCGTGAAGAGCACATGGTCTGGAAAACAGCTCAACTGCGTAGGTGGGTGGCAGCTCGAAAATGAATGAGAGAGGTCTGGGAGCAGGAGTGACTGATGTTAATAGCAGTTGGAGTTAAGTGCCTGTGGAGAAACTATTGAGCTTACTTAGACTTGTATAGGAGGAGACTACCTCCAAGAAAAAAGTGCTGGGCCACAGCCTGCAGCCCTTGTACTTGGGCTGCTGAACAGTTTGACAGTGCTATGCTGTTTGATTATCACTGCCTAACATGCTGCCAGAACACAAACATGGACTGTCTGCACACTGCATGGACACACAGAGCAAGGCAGCTTCTGGGTCAGATCATGTCTGCAACTGAGCAAATGAGGGAATGACAGATACACATGGAAGCAAGATGGATCAGGGTTGGGCTGATGTTGCCATTTGTTGTCCATTTAGTGTGCTATTGAAAATCAATTTTGAATAAATTAGTATTCCTTTTGGGTTTTTTAGTTCAGAACAGGGCATCCTTGTAGCACATATAGCATACACTGAACATAATATATATGCATGTTAAAAGCTAGCTTTCTCCTGTGAATTTATCATTTTATTATCCCTGTATCTCATAATACACTGAGAAAATGATGACATTTATACAGGTAAGACACACATAAGGAGGTTCATTCATTCCTCCATCCCGTAAATATTGAATATTGCCTTGGACAAGAGATTATGTCAGCTAGAACATTGGCCTAACCTCAGATCACATAGTTCTGTTGTACTATTTTTCTTAAAGCACATCTAGTGAAAGTGCTATTTTTGAGAGCCCATACAGACTTTGGAGGCAAAGCTTTCCTTCCAAATGTGGTTTCACTAGTTTAAATCAGTGGTATGACTGTATTACCTAACACATCCCATCCTGCCTCATGCCATGCCTTCCTGTCCTGAGGGATATTTTGCTGACTGTTTGAGGATGCTTTTTCTGGCTATACCTGGCAGCATGCTAAATTAGCATGAACTTCTGGGCCTGCAGTCTCCCACATGCTCCTTGGCCGTATTAGAGAAAAACTTCCAGGATTGCTGTCTGCTGTCTGAACCAGTGTGATATAAAACCAAGCTTTATATCAGATCTGGTAATATTTTCAGATGGTTCTTAAAGATCTGGTCAGCAGCAGTCTGTTACAGCAAGAACAAAAACTGTGTTTCTAAAAGCCTAATCTCGTGCCACAGGCAAGTAAAATTTGGCCACATAAGCAAAAATATGATCAATAAACAAGGCTGAAGAAAGTTTCTCACAGAGATGAACACACAAATGTGTGTACAGGTACATTTTGTGGTACCCAATGGGTGACAGCCAATGCATGACTGCTCACCTGAGGGTGCGCATATAAAATATTAAAACAGAGTCCTCTACTGTCCTTGTCCTCATGGTTGTTATATGAGATAATGCACACAGGATAGCAATTCTCCACCAGTGCCCATTCTTCCTTCTGGAGTCTTCTTTGTCCAGTAGCAGCCCTCCCTTGTTCCCCTTATCCCCAAATCCTTCACAGTATAGGTTGGCAAGTTTTGCAGCTCTCCATTTCTTTAAATTTAAAAGCGGGAGAGCAGAAAGTGTTTGACTTGGATGGAAATGGGAAATCCTTCACAACCTTGCGCGAAGGTGTCATTATTGATAAATCATGGTGTTTTAAATGCAATTGAATAGCAAAGATCCTCCAATTCCATTAACACTTCTCTATCAGCATGAGTGAAAAGCAATAGTAGAGATCTTAACAGATCAGGATGTCCAGAGTGTATCCAGTGCTCAAGGCAGATAGGCAGAGGCATGGTTTTCTCTTATTACGCATATATAATGTACTATTGTATTGTCTTTCTTCAAATGTAGGGGAAACTGACGTGCCCTGTTTACCTGCTGAGGGCCATGCTTCATTTCTAGCACATAATGGATTTGCTCAAAGGCCAGGTTGGTTTCTATTTGTAAATGATTTTTAGTTCAGTAGTTGCAAACTTTGATCCCAACATCAGACAAAACCTCAAATGCACATAACAAAGCTGTCACTATTTTTAGACCGCAGTAATTCTTTTATAAGGAGACAATTCTTGTACAGTGTATGTTAACTCCTGAGAAAGCCTTTTCACGTGGTAAAATAGATTCGGAGAACAAAAGCGCTGAACGCTGCTGCAACTTGAATAAGTAGACGATCTTTTATTGTTAGCTTTGAAGCAGTGAACAATGTCTGTGACTTGTTCTGCAAAAGAGAAAGTGAGAAATAGAGACTTTCACCTCCATTTACATTCTAATGTTCTCACAAAATAGAATTCCTTCTGACCCTCGAATAAATACCGTGTGGTAGCTTGGGGATATTGCTTTAATTTATGTGGCCAGTGACAACAGGATTGGACATAAACGCTTCCCTTTCTGAGATGTTTATTGCCACTGCTTGGATGGGGGTTGAGAGGGAACACACAGTAGGGTGAAACCTTCCACAGTAAAATGGGCTGCTCTGGCCTGACAAATCACTTTGGTTCTGATTATTAAAATGATAATCTGGCACGGCTGGCTGTAGCAGCAGCCGTTCTGCAGGTAATAAATCCTGTGCTGAACAGGCAATGCTTCCCACCATACAGGAGGTGGGAGTGGTGCAGCCGGGGCAGAGGAGGGGGCTGGTTGGGGGGTGGACAGGGCAGATAATCAAATGTGACTTGGGCATGGAGTGTTGTCCTGCTTGTTAGCTTCCTGACAGTTCATTTATTGCTAATCATTTGTTTGATGAGCAAAGAGACAGCCCAGCAGAAAACCAAGAGAGACAGAATTCCAAGAGAAAGCACACTCTCTGACAGATGCACACATCATTTTGGCTTTGTTATGGCTGAATCCTTTCTCTCCCAACGCACATTTGCATACTCTGTCTTCTTGAGATTACCCATTTTATATCTACCTGCAGCTACTTAGCCCGGTGCGCATGCATTTGAACTGCTGTCATGTTCCATCTAGCTGGCAGCACTGGGACAAAGCAAAGTCTAAAAGACTGTCTGCTCTTTTCTTACTGTGACAATCTCTGGACTGTTTGGCTATTATTAAAGTTGTCAGCATGGTGCAAACAGCTCACTGATGTTTTACCAGGGTTATGATTGTTCTCACTTGGCATTACTATCAGCACAAACACATCAGGGAAGAGAAACTTGCATACTGGTTAGGACTACTGTTTTTAAGCCAATTTTAATTTAATATGCATTAAAAAAAATCCTCACCGAGCCTCCTCAATAGTAGTCCAGTAGGAAGTCTGTTGGACACAGAGAAACAGTGATCAGGTAATCTCCCCACATAATAGGCTAGATGCAGAGAGCATTTAGTGCTTAGTTTTGCCCTGTGGTTAAGATATTAATAAAAGCAAAACCTGCGTATTTTCAGAACTCAGCTCAGTGTTTTGTACTGCACGCTGCATGAAAAGCTATTGCAGACCAGTCACGGGGCAAATTGGATGCTGTCCAGAAAAGTTGTTTTCATTATCTGTGGGTCTACTAAAGATATATGTATACTTTTTTTTTTTTTTTTTGGCAAACGTTACTCACTCTACCCCATCAACCAATTGTGGACATATTCTATAGCACCGATTTGGCAGGCTGGACAACCAGAAGCTTTAGGATTCATGTGGCTGTTTTGAACCATTAATCTTTCACATGTGTGTGAGTGTGATTGCATGGAAAAAGAAAAAAAATTAAAAAAAAAAAAAACAAAAACAAAAAAGAGGGACTTTTGGTTTGTTTGGTTTATTGTCTGGATTGTTCTATATGTTTCCATCTCCTACCTTTGCTATTTGGTTTTCCATGCTTTTCACTGAAACTAGTGAAACAGTGGCATGTATTTGTAAGGAATTATAAACAGCCAATGGGAGAGTAGGGAGTAGAAAAAGGAAAAAAAAAAAGAAACTGAAAAAGAAGTTAAAATTTTCAGAATTCTTTTGGCATTGACTAAAATCCTATCCTCACTTGGAGGAACCACTTAGTAGAAAACTCAAGGCAGATGCAGCAAATGAAATGTCTTTTGGTGCACGCTTCATTCTGCATGCCTCTCTCCTCTTCTCTTGATTTTAATTTGCATTAATATGTGCCAACTAGTGTCCAACTTAGGTTGGATGTTAGGGGGAAGTTCTTTACCAGGAGAGTGGTTAGGCTCTGGAACGGGCTGCCCAGGGAGGTTGTGGATGCCCCGTCCTTGGACGTGTTCAAGGCCAGGTCCTGGGCAACCTGATCTAAATGTGTATGTTTGGTGGCCCTGCTAGGCAGGGGGGTTGGAACTACATGATCCTTGAGGTCCCTTCCAACCCGGGTGATTCTGTGATTCTGTGATAGTGTGGGACTTGCTCGGATCCTTTTTAAACATGACATTGGGCCTTACCAGCATGACGAATGGTAGATCAAGTTTAAAAGGCTTAGTTGAGATTACACAAACATTGCAAAAGTGAGATAGTCCTCAGAACACTGCAGGTACCAGTTCAAGCTCCACTGGGTCTTCGTGCAGAACAGAAAGACCTCTTACTGGTTCTTATTTCCATCTCTGTGAAGCAATGTGTGGGTCTGGGAATGACCATGTCTACTGGAGGTTTATTGGTGAGACACATCTATATTTTAGTTTATAAGTGAAAAAATCTGAGCATCTCACATAAATTTGTCAGCTTGCCAAGTCCTTGCTTGGCCTGTGACTGTTGTGTTGCTGCAGACCTAGCTGATGATTAATATAATCCCCAAGATCACCTGTCCTCTTCTAGGCTCTCATGCTCCGACTTTACACTCACACAATTGCTTTTTAAAGGGATTGTATTTGAGCTGTAAATGTCATGGCAATCAGAATTAATCATGCTAATGCCTGATGGTCACAGAATCAGTTCTAAGGGGAAGAAAAACACTGATTTATTCCTATTCCTGTAATACTTACTGCTTTTTACATGTATTTTGAAATCATTGAAAACCATCCTTAGTAGTCTCCACAAAATGCTTTCAAGCTAACAAACACATAGTAAAAAGATAAATCAATAACTTATTTGTTTCAATACGTTCCTGGTTCATATCTAAATTCTAGGGGAAGAAAAAGGTGGTGATGGTGGGAATTTAGACAGACAGTCTAAGGTCATACTTGTGTAATTATCTGAAATGGATCTTGCTCTATGGAAGATGGTTATATTGGAGTAATTGATTTTTCTGGAAACAAGCTCATGTGTCAAAGAAATGGCCAAGCTACAGAGAGAGAAACTGCATTAATATCATGTATTTATGCTGAAATGTTTCTGTCTAGGGTCTGGGGAGTCCCTGAGCTTTTCTCCTCCTTCAGGGGCAAAGGTACCAGATATGATTGCTATTGTACTGAAGAATCGCAGAACCATAGAGGTTGGAAAGGACCTCTGGGGATCATCAAGTCCATCCCCTCTGCTAAAGCAGGTACCCTAGAGTAGGTTGCACAGGAAACAGTCTACGTCGATTTTGAATATCACCAGAGAAGGAAATTCGCAGCTTCTTTGGGCAGCCTGTCCCAGTGCTCTGTCATCATCAGAACAGTGAAGTTTTCCTCATGTTCTATGTCCCAGTATGTGCCCCTGTATTGTTGTTTACAGGCACTGTTAAAAAGAGCCTGGTCTCATCCATTTGTCTCCTGCCTTGTAGATATTAATAAGCATTGATAAGATACCCTCTTAGTCTTCTCCTAGCTGAACAGTCCCAGATCTCAGCATTTCCTCATAAGGGAGACACTCCAGGCCCCTCATCATCTCTGTGGCCCTCTGCTGGGCTCTTTCTAGAAGTTCTCTTTCTTGAACTGAGGTCCCAGAACTAGACACAGCAATCCAGATGTGGCCTCACCAGGGCAGAGTAAAGTGTGAGAACGATCTCCCCCAGTCTGCTGGCCATGCCATTGGTGGTCACTATCCTCATAGATATCCAGTACCCACAGATATCCCATGACTCCCAGGCAACCTGCTCTCAATGTCCCTGCCTTAAGCAGGGGCACTAATTTTATGACCTTCAGAGGTCCACTCCCACCTCCACCATTCTGTTATTCTGTTGTAAGGGGAAATTATTCAGGAAATATGGATTTTATGTGCCAAGTAGGATTGCCAGCTCTTCTGTGTGTGATGATGTTTTCAATATCACTTGAATCCAAAAGCAGAATTCATTACCTTAGATTGAAGAGGCTTAGTTATGATCCAGACTGGGGCTACATCTTTCCATTTTCCTACCATTTCAGTATCTAACACCTCAACTAATGTACTCTGCGGAATTTGCCACTGGATGTTTAGCCTAAAAGTTCAGAAAAATTAAAACAAACAAACAAACAAACACATTTATATACATATGTGTCGCTTTTACTTTCCTGAAAATAATATGGTGAACATTATAATGGATTTTTATTGCACACTGTCGTCAAAAAGCAGTCTCCATATTTTCCTTAATCTCCTAATATTTCTAAGAAGCTGGGAAATAATAAAGGAATTTCAACACCTCTTTAGAAGCAGTCCTACACAGTGTAAGAGATGACTATTTTAGACTTATTAATGGAATCGTAGAATCATAGAACGGTTTGGGTTGGAGGGGACCTTTAGGATCATCTAGTTCCAATCCCCAGATACAGGCAGGGACACCTCCAACTAGACCAGGTTTCTGCCTAGAAAGGCCCATCCTGCCTGGCCCTGAATGCTTCCAGGGAGGGGACACCAACAACCTCTCTGGGCAACCTGTTCCAGCATCTCACCACCCTCGCAGCAAAGAATTTCTTCCTACCATCTACTCTAAATCTACTCTCTTCAAGTTTAAAACCATTTCCCCTTGTCCAGTTGCTACATGCCCTTATAAAAAGTCCTTCCCCAGCTTTCTTGTAGGACCCCTTCAGGTATTCCTTAATATTTGACTGATACCATGCTCTCCCAAAGAATTCGATAGTGTTTTAACTTGACTTTATAGTGAGACAATACTAATAAATCATATTAAGGGAATAATAAATGGCTGATAGTAAGTGCAAATGTTTTGTAAATATGTGTCATTTCTTAGTTACAAGCACATCAATAGATGACAACACAGAAGTTACAAGAGCCAATCAATTGAGATGTTGGACTGCATAAAATGTACTTCCCATTCTTTACCTACTTCTTTAAATTTTTACTAGTTATTTCTTAACCTTTTATTAATCACTTAGAGTGGAATCTTAACTAACAGAATGACCTCAGCATGGAGTGAATAGGAAAACCACTGACATTTTGACAATTTTGATCTTTTTTATCCCTCAGCGCCCTTTGATGCTGGTCCAGATGGTACGAATGGCAATTGCAGCTGGAGAAGGCTGGGTATAATCATTTAGATGTTCCCTTCCAGTCCTATGTATTGAACTCACGCTTCTAAACTTTAATGAACTGAACATAAACTGAATATGTTCCTTTAAATCTGCAGAGTGTTACTGGTATCTGACATCTGAATAAATGCCATGTTCACTCCTTTCCAAGGAGAGTGACAATTATCTAAAATCTCTGCTATTATCTTTCAGATGAAGAAATCATTTATATATACAGTGTACTCCTTTCTTGTTACACAACTTAATTTTATAATAACTAAGAACTAGAAAGATTTACCCCATATTATTAAAGCATACTCTGTGGAATAATGATCCTAGATACTCACCAGACAGGATAGAAGGTATTAAACATAGCAAAAATACACTGAAATAAATCAATTCCTAGGTTACACATCCTGAAAGCAGGTATATATCTGATATTCTTTAAGATAGAGTTTATGAAATTTCAGCATTAATATGTGAGAATCACAGAATCCCAGAATGGCCAGGGTTGGAATGGACCTCAAGGATCATGAATCTTCCAACCCCCTGCCACATACATGGCTGCCAACCTCCACATTTAATACTAGACCAGGCTGCCCAGGGCCCCATCCAACCTGGCCTTGAACACCTCCAGGGATGGGGCATCCACAACCTCTCTGGGCAGCTGTTCCAGCACCTCACCACTCTCTCCGTAAAGAACTTCCCCCTAACATCCAACCTAAATCTCCCTTCCCTCAGCTTCAAACCATTTCCCCTTGTCCTGCAGTTGTCAACCCTTTCAAAGAGTTGATTCCCCTCCTGTTTGTAGGCTCCCTTTAGGTATTGAAAGGCTGCAATGAGATCACCCTGCAGCCTTCTTTTCTCCAGGCTGTACAAGCCCAGCTCCCTCAGCCTGTCGATGGCTAGAATGAGAATGGTCTACAATCTTGAAGCAATCAGTGACCGGCCTACAGGTCAGAATAATATGCTTGAATAAATTTTAGAGCTTTGCTTACATATCAGTAAAGCTCTTCATTTGTTTCTTGAATTGTTGCTGAAGAAAAGTCGGTTAGAGAGAGCAAGGGATGGTTTCTTATTCTTGGTGGTACCATGCCTGGTCTGCGGCACTTTCCAAGTACTGGGTGCACAGACTTAGATTCACAGTCAGCTCATGCCTGCCTGACTTGATCAAGCACTGTAGCTACTGCTGAGAAATTCAGGAACAGTTCTCTTGGAGTCATGGAATGAAGCTGAAATACTGGTGAGAGAGAAGAAAGTAGCAGAAGCTGCGATTTTATCTGACTCAGTTTTGCTCCATGTTTAGCTCCATTTGCTACTCTCATCTGGAGATGTGTCTGACTCACATTAAGTCCATAAAAATAATGGAGTCAAATATATTAAAGGAGATTCAGCAGATAATTTGAATAAAAATTTAAGTAAGGATAACAAGTTGAAACAATGAGCTGGTTCAAAACCAACTTAAAGCAAAAGAAAATTTGGCCCTCTGGTATGTATGGGACATCAATATTGCTAACTTCTCCTTCCCGCATTCAGCATGAAATATCATCTCATTGGTCAGTCATGTCAACATGGAATAAATTTCATAATTTAACACTTAATAAATTAGGTGTTTGGGGTTGATTTTTTTTTTTTTTTTTTTTTTCCTTTACACAAAATAATCTCCATTTGAATTCTGCTGAATAAATGTTATGACTGATTGTTAGTGTTTGTAACTGTTCTTTAATGCGATTTCATCTTATGCATACAGGAGTTAGGTAATATATTAATCAAAAGATTTGTCCCTATTAACTGGGTCACATCAGTAGCTTTGGTTGGTTAACAGGGGAAGAATTTTCTTGGAAAAAAAGAAAAACTACTTCTGAAATCCTTAAAATAAATATTTGATAGAGAACTGAGTTCCTGGTAAACTTTACCATTGCTTTAATTTGAAAAGATCAGAATTGTGGAATAAATTCTGTTTGGAAAACGGTATACAAAAATCCTTATGTGACCCCAATACAAATGGAGAAAAGAGCAGTCATATAGACACAGACTGCCATGATGGATTTGCATCACCATATTCTTTGTAGTGACAGGACGGTGTGTGCGCAGAGGGTTACAATCCTGTCTCCCTTTTTCATTCACATCAGTAAAAATAAAGATTCAGATCTCCAACTGTTATCTTCATGTCTATATTCCTACTACTCTCTCCCCTTTTAAACTCTGACTGAGGAGAAGGCTTTTGACTTGATGTGCTGTTCCTACCTCCTTCAGAGCCAGTGAGACAGTGAGAGTGTAGTTTTTGGTCACAGTCAACACGGATTCATGACTGAAAAATCCTGTTCAACAAATATAATTTCCTTTATGATAAGGTTATTCATGTAGTTGATCAAAGGAAGCCAGCTGATGTAACTGTTTTGGATTTCACTAAAACTTTTGATACTATTTCTCACAGTATCATTCTGGACCAAATGTCCAGCAAACAGATAGAGAAAAATGTGAAGTGACAGGTGAACAGTTGGCTGATGGGTCAAAAGATTATAATGAATGGGGTTCAATCCTTGTAGGTCTCTTCCAACTCAAGATATTCTACAGAAAATTCAAGTACTCATTGAAGTAGCATTTCTGGAACACTCAACTCCCTCTTCTGCTTTTACTTCCTTTACTCTCCAGGACTTCATCTGAATGTTGCATGTTTGCATTCTCTAATTAATTAAAGTACAGTAGCCAAAAGCTGTTTAATTGGGCCATGAAGAGATTGGCTGGTAAAAGATTATAGTGTATAATGTGTGAAATAAGGAATAAAAATAGCTAAGTTACTTTGATACAATTTTGTCTTTCATTTTTCTTTGCTCTTTAGAGCCAATTAAAGACTCGGGCCAGATTTTCATCTGACATGAATCAATCAAGTAAAATGAAATCAATGAAGTTACATTGATTTATATCCACAGAGTATTCAGTCTATTCATTGTTGTCAACTTTAAAAGCAGATTTGGAGTAGAAAACTTTGGAAGATAAAGCAAAATACATATATATATATATATACACAGTATAGCATTTTCATATTATCTCTCTGACCTAGAATATACAGGCACTGGGAGTTTTATATAAGCATCTGGCTTCCTGGCATGTGAAAATAAGCAAAGATGGGTATAGTGCTTTAAATTAGAGCTCAAGCACTCTCAAACATAACATTTAGCAGTTCTACCATGTCTTTGAGCATGGCTGCCATCAGAAACAGAAGAACCATACAGCAGACTGACATGTCAGACTGCCTTCCTGCTTTCTAAATGTTAAACTTAGTTGCTCTGTAATACAAGAACAAATAGACTCCCAGAGTTCATGATCATATTGATTATCATAATCGGATAGTTTTATTAGATTTTGATACAGGTAAAATATCAACAGCTTTTTCGCTTTTGTTAATTAACAGCCACAACATCATGGCAATGAGATAATCACAAAACATATATTGCATGTGTATTTCTGCACATGGGTTTTGAATTTCCAACAGTTTGACTAGCCCCTTTTTCCACTTCTGCCCATGATCATTCAGAGGTGTTTCTGCTGCAGTTTCTTTTCAGAACATTGCAATATTTTTCATGTAATTTCCTATAAAGAATCCTTCTGAATCATCCACTTCAAGATCTGAATTTTGTCTCATGCTTCACGCTTATTTACTGTATTTTTTGTCTATTAAACAGTGCAAGATTAGGGTCAGTTTTAAATGTATGGAATACACATTTATGAATGGAATTAGAACTTCATTTGCACCCTTTTCCACATGAAAAATCTTATTTATCATGATGTTTTTGCTTACTTATCTAAGTGTGGGGTTTTATTTCAAAGCATCTAGTGAAGTTATCGTGTTACTGAAATAAATGAAAAAGAATTTACTTTTTTTTTTTTTCATTTAATTGTTGAAATGAGGTCTAAAATCTAATGTTTTCTCATCAAAGCAATAACAGTTGCATAATGTGTAAGAGTGATGACTCATGTTTTTAGCTTCATTATTATTCACAGACTCTTCTATTTAGCTATGGGGCACAATTAGGAGCTGTGGTAACTTGGAAGATTGCTGCTTCCACTTGCATCATCCTGTGCAGCAGTAAAGAACAGAATACAGTGAAACATTTTGATATACAGGAATGTTCCCTTCAAGGTTGTTTGCCCCAAATCCAAACTCAGAGATCCTTTTTTATGTTACCACCACAGACCCTTCATCCTGGGTGGAAAAGTAAGCCAAGAGAGTTCAGGTATAAATGCTATGTCTTACAGTTCTTACAGGTTCTTGCGTAGTTGCCAGGGGTAGGAATGTGTTAATGATAACAGACATATTTGTCTAAAAATGTAGAATGTACACAGAATGGAAAGAGGGAATAAGTCAGGTCTGCTCTCTGAAAACCTAAGTGGTAGGGGATGATATCTATTGTTTGCTTCTCAACTGACATCAGTTCAGTTGCCAGTGGCCACAAGCTGCACCAGGGGAGATTTAGCTTAGATATAAGGAAAAACTTTTTCACCCAAAGAGTGGTCAGGCACTGGAATGGCCTGCCCAGGGAGGTGGTGGAGTCACCACCCCTGGTGGTGTTCAAGAGGTACCTGGATGAGGTGCAACAAGATATGGTTTAGTACCTTAGTGGGTAGTAAGGGTGATTGGAGGATGGTTGGACTAGATGATCTTGTAGGTCCTTTCCAACCTTGTGATTCTACATTTCTATGATTCTATAATGCCTGCTGTTACCCTGCTTTCTACATGAGGTAACCTTTTGTGCAGTAACCTTTTCCATCAAAGGTGAGCCACTGAGCAATAGGATGCAGAGCAGTAATGGTCGTTCTTTGTGGTTTCAGTGCCAATTCAAGAATGTTTTCAGTCTTTGTTCTCCTGTGCCTGTATGGACTTCTTTCAAGTGCCCTTAGAGCAATACCTGATGAAGGTGATAAGAGATAGTAAGATGGATTGTTAATAAAGTTATTTCACATACAGAGGGCAGTACACAGCTAGTAGCTGTAAACAATTGAAATTCTGAGTCTGTAACTATATTGTAACTATAAGACTGAAGAAAGACAGAGCTACCTCTTAAAAATTGGCTTTTGGCATTTGCTTGTCCTGTGCAGCTACTAGTGCTAGGACAAGTTGCCAGGACCCTGACACTGATTTCTTGTATGACTATACTGATTTACTTAGCTGCAACTCCCATTAGCTTTGTGTTCTTTATCAGGAGCATCACAAAATAATTGAAGAGTGATTTTTAGTTATTTCCTATGACACCTGAATTTTGCCCATATATTTTAGGACTATTGAGATTATGAATGAAGATAACTTGATTGACTAAATGTGATCTACTGAGTGAGACTGGAAAGCATGAAGAAAGCCCAACATTAAGTCTACAATTCAGTCAGAAATTGTCCTGATTTTGTCTGTGATGGAGTTAACAATCTACAGTAGCTGGTATGGTCTTGAGCTTTGGATTCAGGACAAAAATAATGTTGATAACACAGCAATGCTTTAAACTGACTCGAGGATGTTTCAGTGCTGCCCTGCCAGTGAGGAGGCTGGGAGGGGAGAAACCAGGAGAGCTGACCTACAAAGCTGGCCAAAGAATTGTCCCATCACATATGATGTCATGCAAATAATAGTATGAGAGGAGTTGGCTGGGAGGATAACCAGTTCCCAACTAGCGGTGAACAATTGCACTGTGTACCATTTGTGGGTTTTTTTATTATTATTATTATTATTTTCCTTCTTCTTTATTTTACATTGTCCTTAGCTCAAGCTATGAGTTCTCACAGTTTTACCTTTTTTTACTCTCTCTTCCACTGGTGGGGGAGTGAGTGAATAACTGTGTGGTGCTTAGCTGCCTGCAGAGTTAGACCACAACAGAAATAAAAATTAACTTTTGGCAAATAGTTTAAAATAGTATACAAGAATTTGGCAGGTTCTATTCTTTCTAAATAAACAGCATTTGAACTCTGCATGTGAACTATTTTGCTGATAGCTAACAAAACAGGAGAATGTGCTGCAGATCACTTATTTGCTCTAGTAAGCATGTGATAAAATGTCATAGACAACTGTAAGGATGAGGTTCTAATAGAATTTGCAATAGGCATTCAGGAAATTTTTTCACTGAGGACTGATAAGGACACACAAAGGATAAACAAATGGTGTCAGTGGGATAAACAACTAATTGAAGGATAGAAAAAAAAGTAGGAATAAATATTTATCTGTCATAGGGCAGGAAAATTACAAAAATAATACACATGGATTTATACTGGAACTTGTGATGTTCCTCATTTGTACATGGTCTCATAAAATGGTCTGGTAAAAGGATTGAACAGTGAGGTAACAGAGTTTGCTAGCAATACACAATAGTGACTGAACAGATGTAAAATCTTCAGCCCAGAAAAGAGATAGTAAACATCCATACAATCATTAGTGGCATGAAATAGTGTAGATAGTGCAGGTAGAAAGAACCTGAAAGATTTTCAGGATATCATAAATTACAAATGCATTTTAGAAAATTATTAGGATGCAGCGTATAATGTTACTATAGACCTCAGAAATCACTTGCTAGACACGATGGCAACCAAGGAAAGAATGAAAAGCTGGCTTTGTAACAAAGACCATGTTACTTGCCTTGTCCTAATGTAACGTAACCAGATTGAGTTATGTCAGAAGACCATAACAAGGAGAGGGCAAAGTGAAGGTGATCTCTCCATTATGAACATTCTAAAGGATCAGACTGAATAGAAATTAGTTCTACACTTAGGATGATAAAAATTTTAAAAAATTTTAAAAAAGTCTTGTCTGAGCCTGATCAAAATTAGGATGTGAGAAGCAACTCAAGAACCTGGACTCCAATAAAAAGAAGTACAAAATCTGATCAAACCTTGTTTATCAGTAACTCAGTAGTAGTTTGCATTCATAAAATTAATTTGGTGTAATAAGTTATTGACAATAATGTTACACATTAGGTGACAACATGTCACTTTATTTGTGCTTGGAAGTGCTAGGATGAGTCAGAAAAGATATTTACCTTCACTCAAGGGATTTCCTAGACCATGAGCTTTAAGAATTACACTGGTGAGTGGGCTTAAACTATTTCCTTAGTTGACTGGCTAGCTAGTGAGTGGCAACTGTCTTACAGGTAGTCCCTTCTGCATTTTTCCAACTAATGAATTAAGATAATAAAATGATACATGCATTTAACAGCTTGAAAACAAGTAAAAGGAGGTGGCTATAGTCACCTAACTGGATGTTAAGGTGTATAATGCATCGCCAAGGGCTGTTGCAGATGTTAAACATTTACATAAATGCCAAATGTTTACATGAGTTGAATGGATAAATTCTTTGAAGGAAATACCTACACCAAGCTATCATAGATAAAGGCACTAGTTTTTGGTTCAGAGACTTCCTGTACTATAGATTGTGGATCACAAGAAGAATATTTTGGGAAGCTGGGAAGCTGGCTTTTAGCTTTTCCACGGGCACCTGCCATTTTGCTGCTGAAGACAGGATATTGCGCTAATTGGGACTGTCATGTGGCTGAATACATCTGTTGCTTTCTCATCTCATCTCAAGGCAACAGAATAGAATGCTCTAACCTTGAATATCCTAGATTACACAGAAAGGTGCAGAGGGCCATAAACAAGATCATAGAGCTTGGTGTGAGAGAAGGGGAGGAGAAAGACGGTGGCAAAATCTTTTGAGTTTTCTAGTAGATGACATGCCTACTGTGCTTTTTCACTTCTGCTGTGCTGTAGTAGATATCTCCAAGTCGCTGTCATTATTCATGTCTAATATTCTAATATCTGTGCCCGTATTCTGCCTAATAAATCAGGATTGCATTTCCAAGTCATATTACAATGTTTAAAGATCTGTACTGATGGAGATTTATGTTTATTGTGCTAGTGGGAGTATGGGAAGCCATGCATCCTTTCATTCACAACTTCCTCTGCAGCCCGATGAATTATACCTCTGTCCATTTTTTCTTGCCATTGATTTGTAACATTAAAGACATGGTAAAAAACACCAATTAACAAGCTCTTGGAATTTCAACTGAAGATAGAAGAACATTTTTACAATGAACCTGAAAATTCTCACAAATGCAGATATAAGTTTCCACTTAAAAAGCTGCCTAGATTACTTCTGAGGAGTGAGCACATGGATGGGGGAGGATAGGCTGATAACCACGGAGGTCAAATTCCTACAAAATAGAGAGCAAAGGTAAATGCGCAACATGCTACCCTCATTAAGTCATTCTCTCAGTTCTCTAAATCACAACCTACAAATGCCACTGGGAACTTCCTGGAGTACTGTTCTCTTTTAAATAATAATAATAAAATGCCTTACCACAGGAAGCGATCCTCGTAAGGTATTTGGTTTATTCTCTACTCAAACCATTTCTGCATTACGAATAACATTGTGCAGCCCTGGCTTGTCTTGGAATGAGTTCTGTCTTAAATGCTAAAAGAGAAATGCATTTGCTGAATTGCCTGCTAGATATTTCCAGAGCATTGCTGTATCTTTTAGACACTGTAGCAATATGATAAAAACAAAACAAGTGCTTGCAAAACCACCAGGAAGCAGTTAACATCTGAAAAAAAAGGGGCCAGAAGAAAGAACAAGAATATAAAACTCTGCAGTTTGCTGTGAATGCAAATTCTTAGAAGGAGAATGAGCATCCTCAATTTGTTTGTAGGTATTCTCAGGCTACTTAACTCAATGGGAACATGACCAGTTTATCCTAGGAAGGTGAATGTGGCACTTCATGATGATTTTATAGAGAAAAACTCCAAATAGGAAGATGTGCCTGGAGTAAGATTATGCGTCTCCTTCAACCCTAGTTTAGCACAAGTGCCTTCATGATACAGTCATCTGCAATGACCAGATTTCTTTACTGCTTTCGTTATCCAAGGCTATTAAGTGAGATGCAGCCTTTCCTACCTTGTCTCTTTTCATGTTTCAGTGGCAAAAGGAAAACAGTCTGCTTCTTTGCTGTCTGAAGTGACACCATTGATCAATGAACAGCTTGTCCACGGGAGCAAAATTGATTGTCCTTGTGAGCCTGTGCTGGGAACAGTTTCATATTCATCAACTGCTCTGCAGGCTTCTACACAGTGCCCTGCTCAACAGAGGTATCAAGCTGCACTTCTATGGCAGCCACACTGTTTACTACTGCAAGCACTGCAAAAACTAGACGTACTCATTGCAGTTATTTGACTGAATATTTCTAATGGGTCCTGTTATACATTGGAACTAAGTGCAGTTGATGACCAAAGCAACCAGGAACAGCTGGAAGCGTAATAGACATTGTAATTTCAGGCTCAAAAATGTCCCTCCTCCAAATTATCTGATTTTCTACATGTAATAGATAGCTAATTTTATTTCACAGATTCCGGTAAGAAGTTTTGATTTCTGTTTAGGAAAACAGGAACAGTGTAGAAAGAAACATCCAGATAAATCTAATTCCCCCAGATTGAATCTGCTCTGGGAGAGCAAAGTTATTAACAAACCTTCAATTTTGGTAAGATCAGAACATTTCTGTTGTGGTCTAGCATTTAGAGTTACAAGAAGTCTCACTTTCTGGATCATACTGTCAAAGCTATGCCTCTGTATTATAAGCTTGAGAGAAATTAGCAAAACCTGTGCAGTAAGTGCAGTAAGTTCTCCTTTCCTCTCAGCAAGAGAAAGATCAGGACTGTGTCCAGCTTTGGACTCCTCAGGACAAGGAAGAACAGATGTCGTGAAGCAAGTCCAGATTACTAAGTCATGGGACTGGAGCATGTGAAGTACAAGGAGATGCTGAGGAAAGCATCAATCTTAATACAGGATAAGGAGAGGTTGTGTGGCTGTCTGCAGCAATGGGGAGGTTGTCTAATTGTTCAGACATTGCCTACATGATGTCTAGCCTCTTCTCAGAGGTTCTCAAATACAGAAGTGGTTAGGACAAGAATCAGCAGACAGATTGGAATATGGGGAATGGTGATCAGATATAAAGAAATACTGGAAGAGGTTGCCCAGGGTCACTGTCAATTCTCAATTCTTGCAAATCTTCAGGGCTCAGCTGAACAAGTTCCTGAGAAACATTATCAAGTCAGATCCACTCCAAAGGGTGTCCTGAACAGTGCAACATCCTGCAGAGGTTCTTTCCAATCTAAATTAATCTGTGATTCTATGGTCATTCTGGTATACATGCCATTGCCTTGTAGACATGGTCTCTTTTAAAGTGCTATGCTTTGGGAAAGAGATCTTTCAGAGAGTGAAAAGTTCATGCTGCTGGTCTAGCAGAAATCTTTGAAAATATATGTAAATACTCAAATTGAAGGATAACCCAACATCTTGTAGTGCCAGAAATTAAAAAGAAGACGCCTACATGAAAGAAAATTGACCCTGGAATACCATCTTCCACTTGCACATTTTTGCAAAGTGAGAAAATTTCTTCTGGAATTTCCAATAACCATGTTTAATCTTGGTTTGTGTTGGTTTCTATCCAATTCAGTCTAGTTAAGACTCTTGGGAGACTGTAGAGGACAAACGAGAAATATTTGTACAGGCTGTGTCTACATGGAAGAGGAAAATATTCAGAAGTAGCCCAATTTTGCAAGAGCTATTCTGAGTGCTACAGTAACACACTACAATCTAAAAATAACTGGACTGTAGAAGAATCAGTGCCCTGATTGTTAAAACAGTACCATAAGTGATGAAAGTTGGTTCAAGATCTTTCCCGGATGATACAAATAACAGGTCTGTAGTTTTCTAGAACATAATTTGGGCTGAAAATTGATATCTACCTCAAGGAATGTACGAGCACATTATTTAAAGTCAGATAGAGTCCTCTAGATGTGCTGAAAGCACATTTCCATCAATATTCTTGAAATCAAAATTCAGTAATCTGCTCTGTAATCCGGGAGAAGTGTTCAAACATTTTTAGCCAAGGAATCAAGCTTGGACTTCTGTGTCTGGAACAAGTATGCATTGGTGTGATAATGATTCTGCTCCAATTTTGGGAATCTAGATGCTTACCTCTTTTTTGTTGTTGCTCTACTTTTCCCACTCAAAACTATCTGGTAATTTGGGTCCAAAAATTCTAGTCAAAGTGTGGATATGTTGGTATAAAATGTCGAGGGATTGGACTGCAGGGTGGATAGCAAGTCATTACAACTGGATGGGAGAATTTCCACTACACTCTCCTATCTTCCCCTTTCCTCTTCTGTCTGTGCATCCCCATCATTTTAATTTTCCAATTCTGGGGCACAGCCAGGTGTAGAGAGTTTAATATATAGCCAAAAGAAAAAAGATTGCTTTAAACAGGTGAGGTAATAATGTCTCTTGGGCACCACTGCAGATGCAAGAAGTAGAAGGAAAGAAGAGTAGCAGGAAGGGAGGAAAAAGAGAAAGAAGACTTGTGAAGGGTAGCTGGGGAGGGGGAGCCCTCCCATTTCAGTCAGCTTGGCTTCCATTGACCACAGCTGGAGTGGCTAAGACTAAAAATTTGTATACTTCAGGCTGAAGGTATGGCAGGTATCTTTACCAGCATCATTATCAAAGGGAAATATGTGATAGGTGCTGTGGCTTAGCTTTTAAGAAATGAATTAAGTGCTTTCAGCTTTTCCCGGATGTCTCAGCTGTATCAGATATCTCTGTCTAAGCACAAGCTTAGTCTGACTTAAGGTGCCTAAACAGGTCTCACTATTTTTTGCTATAGCTGCAGGCACATGAAGCAATAAATTACAGGAAATAAGACCACATTATCAGTGGCAGGATCTATTTTGGACAAACTGTTCTTTGAACACACTTCTTTTTTCTCTTTTACACAGATCAGTGATTATATCCAAACAGCAAGTGCAACATTTAATTAAGAATAAAAGAGATTTGACAGAAAGGAAATTGCTATACAGGTCACTCTTGTCATTATTCTCAAAATGCTGAAAATATGGCTCTAAAAGTCCATCAAAGGAACACGTAGATTGTACAATATATAAATGTGTGTTGAACAGCAGATTTCCACTGCATTTTGTAAATCACAATCATTCAGTCAATAAAATAAATAACTGTTGAAGGGAACCAAGAGAGAGAGACAGACTGAGAAAATGTGTATGACTGAATACGCTTTTCATATATCACCTTAATTATATCTATGCTTTGATGTATACTTCACCACTCTGTAAAAGTTAATTTTTACATATTCTTTTCCTCTTCATGTGTTACTAATGTAAAGACTGAAGAATACTATGCAAATTATTTGTGCTACTGTCAATATATACGTCTTTATTAATGAGAGAAGAGTGGAGCTGATGTCATTTAAGAATGCTTTTGCATAATAATTCTTGCTGTCTAGAAGAAGATACTGCTACAATACACTGCTGAAATCCTCTCCATCTTAGAAATACTTTTAAAATGTTGATTAGATAATGTAACTCACTGCAAAATTTGTCTTTTTTTTTTTTTTTATAATATGAAATTGGTCTATTTTTCCTGGAAGCTGACAGTTTCAACAAAAATCTGTGAAAAAAATCGAACAAGAAAAGACGTATAGATAAAAACTGAAAGATTTCATTAAGAGGTCTTGGCTGATTTTTTTTCAGTAATTGAAACCAGGGTTCTCATATGTGTTTTCCTATTCTGTGAGTAAGAAAAAGCTGAACTAAGCCATTACTACGTGCTTCATGACATTCTCTGAACAAATCAATCTGTGGTGAGAACAGACTGAACTGTTTGCCCAGAAATATGGTCTGGTCCTTGAGCCTTCACCTACACGAGCACCACAGAAACTGTCAGTGCCACCTCTGTTGAGGAAGGCTAGAAGTAGAGAAGTGGAAAAATTTCCGCTCATGAGATGTTCATGAGGTGAAGGAAAACATTTTGGAGATGTGAGGAGAGCAGCATGCAGTGTTATGTGTTGAAAAGGGCCTGGAGGTAGCTTGCAGCAGCCCTGCAGGGCATACTGAGAGTATTGACCGTCTTATTCCTGAATACTGTACAAGGTGTTTTGGGGTGACACATGCACAGTGAGTGTGATGATGACAGAGTATGTTGACCATGGTGTGCCATAGCAGCACAGATGGTCTGAATATCTGCAGATGTATGCAGTGTTACCTGAGAGCACCTGGCTTTGAAAAAAACATTGCCTGCTCTGTCCTTCTCTCCCAGGGCTTTCTAGCCTGATATGCCCCACACATTGAACTGATGTAGAAAATACTCAGATTCTCAACAGGATATATATGAGGGCTGTTCCAAAACTAATGCCTCCTCATGAGCGATGGTGGCACATTACATCAGAGACAGATGCTGGTGGTACAGTGGTAGAGATTCAACCTTCCCACCAATATTCTGTTTCATTTTGTTGCCGTGTGACAGATGGCAACAGAGGGACAGTCTGACAAAATCTCATTTGATGTGGAAGTGATATGAAGCAGAGGAGTGGAACCAAATTCCTCCATGTAGAAAAAATGGCACCCACTGCCATTCATTGACACTTGCTGAATGATTCTGGAGACAAACAGTGGATGTGAGCACAGTGAAATAAATAGGCATTACTTTCAGAACAATTTACATACTTAGGTTGAAAGAGAAAATGTTTGAAAACATCCGTAGCATGAACACAATGGAGGCTAGAGGGACTTGCCTCTATTTTCAGTGCAGTAATTGCTACAGTGGGGCCACTGCCCCACTGCTCAAGTCTGTCTAGATCCCTCCGAATGGCAATTAATCCTTTTGATGTGTTGATTGCACCCACAGCTTGGTGTCATCAGCAAACTTTCTAATGGTGCACTCTACCCCACTGTCAGTGTCACTGATGAAGATATTAAAGAGTATCAATTCCAGCACTGAAACCTGGGGGATGCCACTTGTCACTGATCTCCATCCAGACAGTGAGCCATTGACCACTACTCTCTGGATTCAAAATGCTTGTACACATTCTTATTTCAGAAGCTCTACTATGCAAGTCAGGCTAAGGGGTAACAATAAGCCATTTGTACCTCAAAATGCAGTAATCACTTACACAATTATTTGCAAACTGTATCAAAACAGGAGAGCAGGTCAGCTGTAAAACAATTCTATTTCATACCAGCCGAAGGCCCCTTGTGCTGAGCTCTGCCTGCACATTTATGTGACAGAAGCCACTTTCTGCCTCAGTAATGAACATGGGCTGACTATCCAACAGTGGGTGACAAACAGAAAAAGTGGTGAAATCCTCCATGGATATATAACAAATTTGGAGCAGACTTGCCATAGTCCACGTTGCCTTGGAGGTTCTCGTATTCCTGTGCTCTACTCTATCTACAGTGCTATCCTCTGTCTTAAATAATATTCAACGGCATGTGAAGCAGTAGGCAATAAAGTAATTGAGTTGCTGAGTGCTTATTACATTCCTAGGATTTTGCTGAAAGCCTATTTACAGAAGGCGACAGAGTCTTACTGATGGATTTAGGATTGCTATTCAGTAGTTAGACACTGTAAAGAGAGTAGGGATCATATTGTTTGTGGAATAATGTTTACTGTGATTGGATTGAAATGCAGCTTCGTATTTACTTTTGGAAAAATAAACTGGAGATGACAGCTTGAGCTAAATCTCTCAAAATTTCTTCTATCATAATCCTTAAGTGTGCATGCTGAAGAGAGATATATATGAATTTGATACTGCTTTTGCTAACACTGTCCCAAAAACCATGACTGTATATGTGAGGCAAGCATGCCTTTCTTTGCAGGGAACTGCAACCTTTGCAGAAGAAGCAGTATTACCAAAGGTTTTTACAGCTCCTGAGCCTGGAATGGGCTCTGCTATAGGGTTTCACCTGTGTGTTTTTTTTGGTTTTTTTTTTTTTTTTTTATGATGGTGTGAAAACATCCTTTCCTGTCTCCTTTGGAATGATTATTTTTAAAATGGGGAATCCTCCTTTCTGCTTGGGAATTCTAAGGGATAGGTTACATCCCCCGATGTCTTTTTTTCCCTCAGAAAAGGAGAAATTGCCCTTGGTGCCTTTTTGCTACTGAATTGTCATGGTTTTACGATTTTTGGTTATTGGTATTCCACATCATAACATCATGCAGTGCACTGGGAGTTAAGGTGTTAATGATCAAATTCCAGATACCTGTCTGGAAGAGAAGAACTACAAACACCAGGGGGCTTTGCAGAGTGGAGATACAACCCCTGGCAAGGTCACCTGATATGCCCTTCTTCATCAGGCTCTCCTCCCTGCTGCTCAACTGGACTGCACATATCACCTCAGCTTTACGGTGAGGCCTATCCACATTTTGGACACTCTCTCTCATTATATTTGATTTATTAGCTTCAGTTCTAATTATATTGTATTATAGTGTGTTATCTTGCATTCCAATACCATATTCAGTAAATTAGTTTGTTTCTCCTCACATTGTTGCCACTGTTTTTAATTATTTTTGGGTCCCCTGTTCCCTTTCCTGGAGGCACAGATTCACAAAATCCCTCTGCCCTACTAGTCATGGAACAAGGCTGAACCATCCCGTAAACAATTGACATGAATGATCATTTTTACATGGACTCAGTGTGATGCAGCTCATACAAAAGTGCTAAAGGACACTTATTTACACTAGTTTTATCATCATACATGACCTCAGAGATGGGTCTTTGCTTTCAAATCCATTGGTTTTCAGGTGACAATAATCATTAGTGAGTAATGACAAACTCATTGTGTTCTATCCTACATTTGCACACTGCTATATATTTATATACGGGAAGTAAATCTTCTACTGCAGATATGAAATCACCTAGAAGCAGATAACAGAACACAAAAACATTTTTCAATCTCTAAGAGACAATTTTTTGTTTAGAAGAAAGTATTCACTGACAGTAATTAGTAATACAAAGAATTTATGACTTAATGGGCAACAAATGACACAAAATCTCTGCTGCAAAACTGATCAGCCAGAATTTGGAAGCATGATCTCTTTTCACATCCTTGAGAGCTGATGATCCTTTGGGCCATAAAACTGACCGTTGTGAGTTAATAGTCTACTTCTTGCTACAATAAATAAAATTAAATTCTTCTTGCTTTGATGAATCCTTAGCAAGATTGCTAATTAGAAGTCTTGACTCCAGCGGAAATAAATACATGAGACTGCTTTCTGCTTCCTACTGACTTCTGGGGACTGATTCAAATCCTATTGGAGGCAATGGACAGATTTGATAGGGCTTGGAATTAGGTTCTTAAAATTAGTATCTATGAACAAATCACGTTATCTCCCTGACCCTCTTTGTGTATGTGTTCACATGGGAACAACTAATAATTACTTACACCGGCATATTAAGAGCATTTTTGGATGTGCCCAGGGATGACATTATAGAAGGACAAATTAGTAATTCAAGTATGCATAATCTATTATTTATTCTAAATGATATGCAATAAATAGCATAGTTTATTATGAAATTAATATCTGACTCTGTAGTAATTGGTAGCAAGCTGTAAAGAGATCACAAAGAAATGCAAATAAAACAGATTAACATATACGAATTAAACGATTTGTGAGAATATCTAAAATCACATAAAAACTTAATGAAACATAAAAAATAATTATGATTCAAGCAGAAATGCCACTAAAAGTTGTTAAACCAGCAGTGTTTGTAGTTCTTAGACTTGTAGTTAAGCAGTTATAAGTAAGTACAAAATACACAGAAAGTCTTATTGTTCAATATAACTGGTGCAATGGCTTAAGAAAGAGGATCAGATATGGGGTAATTAATACAGGTCAGGTTCCCATTTGGATTAATTCAGATTCACTTAGGCAGTTCCAGGAAGGCGTCTGAGCTTCTTATACACTTAATACTTTTTTAATATGTGCAGACTTTTCCCTAGCATTTTATTTGGTAGCTTCGGTCAAATTATTCAATGCTCTTCCCTAGTGAGTCCATTTTATGTTGCACTCAACTGAAAATATGATATTTATATTTTTAAAAAGGCCTTCATTTACACAAATATAAATGTGTGGATGTTTCATCTCTTTGGAACTAGCCCTTGGACAAGACACATGACAGAGCCAGCCCTTCTTCCCTTCTTTGTTCCGTGTTTTGCACAGGACGGCAACATCAGTATGCTGGCATGTTCCAGCAGTTTTCTAATTTAACAACACAGAAAGCTTGAAGGGAAGGTGCAATGAGAACAAAGCCATGCTCTTGTCAGTGGTGCCCAGTGCCAGGACAAGAGGCAGTGGACACAAAATGGAACACAGGAAGCTCCTTTTGAACACCAGAAAACACTTCTGTGCTGTATAAGCAATGGGGGCACTGGCACAGGTTGCCTAGAGAGGCTGTCGGGTCTCCTCTTTGGAGACCTGCATAAGCCACCTGGACATGGCCTTGAGCACCCTGCTCTGGGTGTCTCTGCTGCAGCAGGGATTGGAGCAGATGGACCCAGAGGTCTCTGCTAACCTCAACCATCCCAAAATTCTGTGATTCTGAGAAACTTTAGTCCTACTGAAACCTATAGTAAAACTTCCATAGGCTTCACTGGGCCCAATAACTCTCACAGATCTGTAGTGTATTTGTTACAAAAGCCAGAGAAGCTCTTTGTCAAGGACTTCTCACTGAAGCACTTAGAACAGCTGCAGCAAAGGGTTAGTGGTGAATCAGAAAAAGAGTTTGCAGCCCAATACAGAGAAATTCTGTTACCTGGTCTAAGGTAATTCAGTTAACTTCATAAAGGAAGCCATGATTCATGTTTTTTTAGACCAAACACTTCGCAGAATGACTTTGGGGACTGAAAAAGACAGAACAATTTCCAATCCAATGTCAATTTTTTTCTGAACAGGAACCATACTGAGGTCAAATCTGCAGCAGACAGACCAAATTTTCTGCTTTTTTTTAAACTTCTAATGAGAGATCTGATTATAATTTTCACTGATGAACTGCAGATGCTTGTAAGTAGCATCATTTAATATAGGGAGTGTGGGTAAATCTGGTTTGTTTTTTTTTTTTTTTCAGTTCCTCCTTTCTGGTACCAAAATTTTATTTTTACAGACACAGAACATCAATCCTTAAATTGCCCATGAGAATCCTCAAAGCATATAAAAAGAAAAGCATTAAAAATACTTGAAAATTGGAAGTAAAACAGACTAATCCGTTTCTTATTGTCATCAGCTTCTGTCATCACCACTCTAGAAGGAAAAATCTACTACATCCCTGATTATGTGTAGTCTACTTGTATGAGAACAGGATGTGTGAGCCAAGCCATGTGAAACAGAAAATGACTTGAAAAACTAGTTTTCCACTGTTTCTTTCACTGTTATTAATAAGGTGAAAGTGATCTTTCTTTTACTTGGGAAAAAAAAAAAAAACAACAACAAAAAACCCTGAACCCCAAACCAACAGTTAAACAACTGTATAAAAGTGAAGTGCAGCAAACCCAGAAGTTAATACAGAATCCACATGTTGGTCTGTCGGTGGGAAGTATTTTGAAAGGAAAGGCAACTCAATAAAAAAGGCAGCAAAAGCAGCAACATTTCAATTATGTGAGAAGAGGGTAGGCCCTGACAGTTCATTACTGAACTGGCTCTTCCAAATAGTGCCTTTATTTTTGGTCCCAGTTAGTTCATTAATGCTGGTCTTCGATTAGGAACAACATTTCTAACAAGATCTTTAGTTAGTAACCTTTATTTTTTTTTCTGCCCATTTCATAAGTACAGTCATAGAATTGACGTGTAACTCCTGAAATCTAAGGGCTGAGTTGCCTTTAGCTGCAGGACATTAAATCACTGAGCTCCAGAACAAAGATGTTAACCAGCAAAAAAGCAACAAAAGGAAGAAAGGGATGGAAAGAGAGAAAATCACTGCAGAACTGATCACTTCTTGGTCTTATCAAATGCACTTGACTTTCTTTCAGCTCTCTCGCCTTCAGGCATCATGTAAACTCCGAGAGAAATGATACAAATGTTGGGTTTTGATGAGGACCATGGTATCATGGTGCTCACTCTGCAGGAGATAATGCCAGTGCCATCTCCACACCAGACAGCTTGGCTACAGGAATGAAAAACTAGGATGTTGGTCATCAAAGCATGCATCCAGGTTGTATAGCTGACTATACTTGCTTCAAAATCTTTTCCGTGGATCTACTCTATCCTTATTAGTTTCCAACTTCTTAGTTCTTTAGATGAGAGAGCAGAGCTAGGTTGAGAGCACGATAAGTCTGCTAAGGGATTTCCACTTAAGAAATACCTGCTGAGTGGTGAAGTGCTTCCTGTTTTAAAGCTGCTGTCTTCTGATTTCCTTTAATCTTATATTATGAAGCTTGAGAGGCAAAAAAACAGTATTGAAAAGATCCAAAGAAATTACACAGACTGGAAAATAATGTAGCTCCTAATTTCATGTTAATGAATTTCTCTCTTCATTTAAAAGACTTCTGGCATGCTTGCAAAAGAAAAAAAAAAACCAAAAACAAAAACAAAAAAACCTGTCTGCTCATAGAAAAGCTTCCTGATCCTGAAGAATATATCTATGCCGTGAAAAGCAAGTAAAAAGTATTCTAGTATAACATGAGAAACCTATATACACCCTACCCATGCCAGTTTATTCAACTTTATCAGGCACATCTAGACCACGATGCATAAGAAATAGGAACTAAAAATTGAGCTGTTATAAATTTGGGAACTTAGTATTTCATAGGTATATTATACTAAATGGCTTACCCTTATTGATTCATGGAGTTATTCATCAGAAAAGCCTGAGTATATAATCCCACCTGATCTTTAGGTCCTTGGAAATGACAGCTAAAGCTGGCAGCTGGCTTAGTGGAAGAATGGTGAGATGAAAAAAAGCAAATGAAGATCATGTTGCATTATTCATATAATTCCACTAACAGAGACACAAAACTTCCATTAGCTGTTGTTGCTCAAGAGCAGGACGCAGGATGAAAGTCAAGCTCAAAATCCAACTATAAGGCTGTAGAAGTCTATTGCCAAATCTTTCTTCTCTTCTTTCTTATTATTTCCCTCTCCCTTTTCAATAATTGTGACCTCTGACAAAATATCTGAGTTTCAAAATTCAGTTTCTGCCTGAGGGAGGCATGTGCACCTCCTTCTCTTTTTTTTCATAACTTGCACAGGCGCACTTCAATACTTAATGATCATAAAAAACTCTGCCATTAAAAAAAAAAAAAAAAAAAAAAAAGAAGAAGAAGAAAACAAATACAAATTGATGTGGGAAGTGCATATGCTGCTAATCAGCACCATGAGCAAAATGATGCACATTTCAACAGCTAAGACCACACAATATACTTTATGTCTAGTCTTAACCAGACATTGCTGTTACTGTAATGGTGTCCAGAAAACACGGGCAGGATCGAGGGACCCTATTATATTAACTGATTGCAAATTAGATGAAGGGTAGAAGGGAAGGAGGAAAGAAGAAAGAAATGTGAATATGTGAATTGACTTGCTCACATTACTGAGCAAAACAGCAGTGAAAGAGGACTCAATCCTACCTAACCTTCAGTTTCTCAGTGTCATGCCTCTGGGAGGAATTCAACCTATCTAACCTTACTCTGTACAAATTTAGTGCCTAATGTGAGCTAGACATTTAAATCTAGCAACAGCTACTGCAGAGGTGTGTTCATCCCATCCTGAGGCAGAACATAAAATATGGGAGAAAGAACTGGTCTCTGTCAATGCCTCTTTTTACCCCTTGACTAGTTTAACTAGATACTGTATTTTTAATAACATTAACTTATTAAAGAATCCCAACTTATTTCAGTAGCTCAGAGGCCATACTGGATGGGTCTCAGGCAAACTGATCTAGCAGCTGATTTTGTGGCTGGCAACCCTGCCTGAAGCAAGGGATTGGAACTCGATGATCCTTGAGGTCCCTTCCAGTCCAAGCCATTCTATGATTCTATGACTCTGTGACTCTCAGAGAATGCTTTTCATTATCCTAGATAAACAACATTAGGATCTTCAGATAGTCAGAACTGTAAGTCCTATATGCAACTGTGTAATGACATCGTAATGTAAATTTCCATCTAGCTGTGAATGCTGAAATAATAGGTTTAATTTAAAAAAAGCAGAACTGTAACTTGATGTTGTTCGAAACCTTTGCTCTCATTCAATATTTGGTTTTAGCTTGTATTTTGAAAGAATATTTAACTTCTTCACACTGCAGTTTTGCAGTGCAAATGTACACTGACTAAAAGTTTATGGAATGCCATTATTATCTCTTTCTCTTCTGTAACTACAGAACATAAATATCAAATTAAGCAATTTGAACTATGGTTCATGAAGCTGAAGTCTTTACTGAAAACAAATCCTATTCATATCGGCAGCAGACTGGTGTGACATGGGTATGACAGAGATGCTGTTCTGTGATCAGAGCATTTAACTTGAGGCTCTACCCAAGTGACACACTACTGTGTGTTTTTCAGGCTGCCTTATTTTACTGTGCCAAGGAAAATAGCTTTCCCTTGTACTGATAATGTGTATTTTATGTGCTATGAATAATGCATGTTCCCTGTGTAATTCCTCACTTCAGCTTTTGAAGGTGTAGGGTACTTCAGTTTCCTGTTTCATAACGTGACAAGGACCACCAATGATTATAAAGCTCCTGAAGTTGCTCATTAGTTTTGGGAAAGTGCAAATTCATTTTCAAACTTTTGAGGTGTGATTTTTGAGGAGAAACACAGAGACCAAGCCACAGAGAATATGTGTAAATTAAGGTCTCATGCTGTCAAGCTCTCTGCTTCTCCAATTCACTAATTTTTTCACATGAAACCCAGATGAGTCATACTTTCACTAATACATTTCTACACCCATTGCAGATATAAGTCATTAGTATCAATGAATTAATGTTTAGTCAATAGTCACTAGGATCTCAGAGGAATATAAACTGTTAAAGAATATGCTGCCATTACAGTATTTCAGGACTTTTCATTTTATTCAAACAGAAAGTAAAAGCTCTGTAGAAAAAAATGTATGTGCTAATAATATAAAATATTTGCACCATTATCAGGGCATCTAGTCATGTCTGCAGGCAGATCAGCAGGGCAGTGTGTGGGAACTGGATGTAGAGTTTGACACTGCTTTTTTGGGAATTCAACTTGGAGCTCTCAGAAGATTTACTATGGGTATTTACCTTTTATTTGGAGTTTTATTGCAATCATAATTTTGAACACAAAGAATTAACAAGGGAATAATTCTCTGCTTCCGGATTCTTTTGCTTTGTGTTACTCTTCTAGCACAATGACATCCAATTATGACTGATGCTGTTATTGAGAACTGCAGCAACAGGAACAGGACTTAGGTCAAAGTTTCACAGCAGCTCCTTGCCCCATGCAGAGCTTGTCCAGAAATGACAATTACTAAGGTGACTTCAAACTTTCTTTGCCTTCCTCTTTACTGTGCTCCATCATTTCTGGTCAAAAATCCTATTCATTTATTTTCCACATGATTTGCTTTTTCCTGTTTAAATAGATTCTCCCAAGGCTAGAAAATAACATCAAATACAGGAGGAAACTAGTGTAGTACTTAGAAAATGCCTTCCATGTGAAACAATTTCTTTTTATATCACATCCCTGGTATGTGATATGTGAAAGTACTTTACAGAAATTGGTAGGACACAGATGAGAAATGAGCAGGTACAAAGGCACTTGTACTTCTAGACAAGAAAAATAATATACAAAGACAGAGATAGAGACAAAGAAAGAAGAAGTTGGAATTCAAAAGCAGCAAAGGTGCCAGAAAAGTATTCTTGCAGACGAGCGACGAATGATGAGGAAATACAAAGAATAGGAATGGTGCTTAACATTGATCAGAAGCTGAAGCAAACAGGGAAGATTTAAGGTGACAGTTTAAAGAAGACTCAGTGCTACAGAAAGGGCCAGATAGTAGAAAGGTTTTCCTAGAAGATGCAACAACATAGCTGAAAAATAGACCCAAACATGCATGGTTTTCTGGAGTAAGTGGAACAGGTAAAGGGCGACAGCTGGGTGAAGGAGCAGGCAGGCTGGATGGTGCAAAATATGACTGGTTTGTGCCACATGGGTCAGGGTAAGATCAAGGGGGGGGGGGGGGGGAAATACATTGCACTCTTAAATCATTCATCCCAGCATTACTGTGATGGCAATTTTGGGATGTCCTACTGCTTGAGGAAGAGAAAATGAAACAAACTTTTAAGACAGACACACTGACGAAATTTGAAAATGGAGGCATTCCAAAGTGATATTTTTTGATAAATGAATGATGTATTTCCTTAGGTTTATTTGTGTTTCATAGCATGCATATTCATTCACTCTTTTAATTACCTAGACTGCAAAGGATCGTGTTTAATCTTTTTATGTCCTTCACAACAAGGAATGTTTCCAGCCATAACATGGAACTGTATATTTAGGCACGGTTACACTTGAGGTCAGCACTTCTTGACTAGAGACTTTGAGCTTTGTTGTAGCTATAACTTTGATCTAAAAGGAAAAATGAGGAATTGAAGTTTCTGAGAAGCTGCTCTGAGCAGAGGAAAAGCTTGCTTTGGTAAAATGTGTTGAAAAATATGAGAGACAGAGGAGAAGGAATGTAAGAATTATGTTTTATGTTGGGATAAAAAATACAAAAAAAAAAAAATTAAGAAGTTAGACTGTTTTTTTTTTCAGAGAAAGTTAATCTCTAGTTCTGTCTAACTATTTGTTTAGGCTTCAATCTAACAAAGCCTATGCAGCTCCATGCTGTTCCCTCGGGCCCTGTCGTTGTCACACAGAGCAGAGCTCAGCGCTGCCCTCCGATCGCTGTGAGGAGCTGCAGCCGCCATCACGCCTCCCCTCAGCCTGCTCTGCTCTGGGCTGAGCACACCACGGACCTCAGCTGCTCCTTGCCATCTGGACCCTTCCCCATCTTTGTTGTCCTCCTTTAAACACTAAGTGTTTTTTGAAGTCTGAGCAGAGATTCCCTCGTTAGCACAAATTTCCTCATTGTGGCTGAGGATTGGCTCTCTGAGACGCGGCTGTCCTGCATATCCATCAAATTGCAGATGGTACTCAGGTTCAGTTCAGCGCACCTGAAATGTACAGGTAAGGCAGCTGGATCTATGCAGTCAGAAGAAGAGTTGCAATTCTATATATAAGAGTAATTTTGCCTAGATTTTATCTCTGTCACTGCAAGCAAAGAAGATAAAAATGGGAACACTCTCTAAAAACCTCACATAAACAAATCCTTCAAGTCATGGAGAAGACGTCTTAATAATAAACCTAGTAGCAGGTAAAATGTTGTAATATAAAGAAGAGTTAAATGGAAGAGGAGCAGTGTCTGGTTCAATAGGAAAGATATGCAGCCTGAACTCTGCCTCACAATAAAGAGAAAATATGCCGGCTGTGAGCAGGAGCTCCGTGTAATAACACAACCCCACTACATTTCAAAGCTGTTTTTACTGAACTCTGGCTATTTATCTAATTCTTCCTCTTTGACAACCTTGCAGCAAATTAATTCATTATTGTCTAAGAGAAAGAAAAGAATCCCAAAACAGAAGGAAAACATTTGACTGACTCCAGTATTATGGGTTTAATTTTTTCTTCACTTTCCTTGTGGTAAGCGAATTGCAGTGCATGAGGAAACAACAGACAGCTGTCTGTAGTGGGTTAAATTAAAAATAGATGCAATAACATAAGAGAATATTAAAGGAGGTAGCTTTATATTGGAAAGGACAGATAGTGCTTTCCAGATAGCACTGATGAATTTGATTCAATGATACAATGATTAAATGTCACTTAAATTAAAATCAAAGAGGACTTTACAGGAAGTGACATACACTATATATGAAAGTATTTTAAAATTAAAATTGTAGCAAAACCCAGTGGAGGAAGACTGCTTTATATTTTAAATGGATGTTATTGTTCTTGATTTATCTACATTTATTTTGTATCAAACAAATTGAATATACAAGCAGGAAAGGATATTAAAAAAACAAGAACAACAGAACAGCATGTTATTCTGTTGACTTCAATAGGAGCTGTACTGAACCAATACTCTCCTAGTACAGTTATTCTCTCATCTAATCCAATTATGACATGGGATTCATATCATGCATTTTAAGGATGTGTTTTCCTTAGTTATGTTGCTAGACTTATTTTGTATGTCTAAGGATTACCAAGAAATGAACATGAAAATGACAGACATGGCAGCATACCTTAAGCAAATTGCATTCATTAATAGAAGCTGGAGGACAGAAGAGACATCCTGCCACACACCAAATATTGCTAGATGCCTTCTTGTAAGTAACCAAGCCTCTTGAGGAATACCTAAAATGTACACATGCTTCTATTCCTGATTCAGACACCTACATTTACATATCTACGTGTACGTGTGTTAGTAACTAATATACTGGTTTGTTTGATGTAGAACTGCACAATGCAATAAATAGAGCCTTGAGATCAAGTTGACTGACTTCGAAGTTCTAAAGGGGAGATTCCAAAAGAAATGTATTGAATGGCATTTCTGGGGTGCTTTGAGGTTTTGTGAGTGGCATCTATCTGCTGTTCTGAAAAGCTGTAGGATTCCCATAGATCCCATATCACATCTGTCTTTACCAAAAATGTCTCAGATATCCCACAGTATCTTGAATGATATCAGATCCTTGTGTTTGGACACCTGAGTTCTATTCTCAGTGGCTAGACAGCTGTATATATCACTAGACCTCTGCAAACTCCTCAGCGCAGTGCCTGATAAAGTAGGTGGACAGAACACTGGTGTTAACACAGAAATGTAGACGGGGTTCTGTTGCCTGGACACAGGCATGCAACAACATTTTAGTGCTGTAGTCCTACCCATTATCTCAGACAGCCACTAATGGCCACAGTGCCATTGAAGTGCCAGTCTTTGGTACACTTGTCATCACACAATGAGGATGGGGGATGGGTGACACATATCAGAGTTCCTTACCTGAAGCCTGATAATGGATAAGCTGCAACTGAAGATGAACAGCTGTTCATGACTGTCAACAATTCTGCATCATTAAGGAAAAAAGCAACTAATAGCTAGTGCCCTGGTTGAATTTCCAGATGGTTAATTATGTTCTAGCTATCTACAAGAACATATATGTGTAAATATAATATCAACATTCACTTTGAAGTCTGAGACAATTCCAGCAACTGAGTAAGTTACCTTTTTAAGTCTGAGGATATTCTGCAAGTCTCACACATTTTATTTTGATGATAAAAGAAGTTTGACATTTTTAAAGGTGTTTCTGTGATGAATTCCTACTGTTTTCAGTGAGAATCAACCATCTAATCCCTTCAAAGCCTGGCAACAACATCCAGGGTTTCAAGCTCAGCTCCTGCAGGATCCCACGTCCATGCTCATGCCTTCAATTCTATGCCAGTGCGATTGCAAAGCAGGTGCCAAACCCCAACATCCAGCTCTAAAGGACACTAGCACAGAAAGTGAAGCAGATGTTTTATAGTCTGATGGTTTTTATACACTCCCTCCACTGAATCATAAAATCGTTACAATTGGAAAAGACCGCTAACATCATCTAGTCCAATCACCAACGATCCCCACCATGCCCACTGACCACGACCCTCAGTGTGACATCTCCACGGTTCCTGAATATCTCCAGAGGCAGTGACTCCAACATCGCCCTGGGCAGCCTGTTCCAGTACCTCACCAATCCTTTTGAGAAGTTTTTCCTAATATTCAGCCTTCATGTTGCGGAGTAAATGAATACCAGAGATATTGAGGGTTTTTCCTCAAGGACAGGCATGCTTGGGGAATACAGCCAGCCAGGTAGGCAGGGTTGTTTCTCCATTGGGTGCAACCATGGTCACAAACAGGAACAGCTTTTTGCTTAGGAGGCTTAGGAGGAAGAGCTGTATCTCATATTCAAATCTAATTTTAAGTCTTTACATTTAGTAAGAGCTTAACAGAATGCTGGTCAAGCACTGGAATAGGATGCCCATGGTGCAGTGGTAGAATCTCCCTCCCTGTAGGCATTCAAAGAATGTCTACACATGATACTAAGGGACATGGTGTAGTGGTGGGATTTGGTAGATCAAAATGATGGTTGGACATGGTGATCTTGAAGATCTTCTTCAATCTATATGATTCTACATTTTTTTCCATGAGTACTGTATGAATGGAAGTCTGTTCTATAGTGGTACAGTCAGCATGCCCTCTAGCTCCACAGCCTGTGCAGTCAAGCAGAGATTGCCCTCAGGATTGAGTCCACCTATTTTGTGATTTGAGACAGGAAATAAGGATGGCACTTAATGGCCTAAAATAACTCAGAGCCAGTTGCTCTGAGCCAGATTTACTGAGGAATTTTGATGTCTAATGGTGTCTATGGAGCTGCTCTTTACAGCAGTGTTATTAATGAATGCAAATTTCTTACTAGAAATATGTTTTAATCCCAGTATACGCTCCCTTGTATTTGTATGCCTAAATTACAGACCTATTTGCAAAGACAGTTTTGCACTTTATGTTAACACTTAAAATTATGCTTGCTTTTCTGATCTGAAGAAAAATCAAACTACGAAATATGGATTCTTACAAAATCAAATTGCCAGAGTATTTCAGTTCAATTAATTATGAGTGTTTCAGTATTTAGAGCATTCTAACATGAGAGTAAATACACTGGATGTCATATCAATTATAATGGAAGCATGTGCATGAATGAGATTAACTCTAGTAAAGTTTGAAAGCTGAAGAAAAACCTGTAGTATTTTTGCTATTAAAACAAAAACAAAAACAAAACCAGAAACTTTTGAGGGCATTAGAAACATTTTCTTGTTTTCTCCCACCCAATAAATAAATAAATAAATAAATTAAATGGTATGTTTTCACAGAACACATCAATTTAGAGCTAATCAAATTTGCTAATGGATACTCAATCCTGCTGGAATAACCTGGTCAGTCCCAGTGAGGACATTCAGTCAGTCCCCATGAATGCTTACTTTTCCCTTCCTGTTTGCCCTCTCATAAGTATTCTGAAGGCACAGTTAATTTTTAGTCACTTAAAGATATTTTGCAGTCTTTTTTTCCCCTCCTACTTTGTATATTATTTAAAGATATATGTTTTTATGTTTGTGCTTTACTTAAAGCAAAATTAGCTAGGTAAAAACGGAAGAAATGTTCTTATGTTTGGAAGTATTTCCTTTGTTCTTTCTCTTAGAAGCAGCTGGAAAAAGGATCCCCTGTTTATTTTTTAATCATGCACACCCACAGCTGTGTAAAAGAAGTGATTGCTCACCGCCATTGCTAGATAATGTCACAGTGCTCTGCTCCTGCTGTTTAGCAATGGGAAGAGCTTTCTAACGAACCTGACACTGCCAGAAACCATGCTGCTTTTAGATAGTCCTGAAGCATTGTTTAAAATAACCCTGGGATTAGCTGCCTTCAAAATATATTGTTTTTATTTTTTTTAATGGTTCTATTTTCTGGACTTTCCTTCTTCAAAGGCTATGTTGTGATAAATGTCATCATTAAGGCGCTGTGACATATGCATGGTGAGCTTTCAAACCAGGAATCTCTTCTCTGTTAATTGTAAAGTGGTTATTATTTTTTCCACTGGGAGGTATTCCTCCAGCAGACAGAAAATAGCAGTTCATACCCCTCTTCTGCCTTTTGCTTGATTTCTTGTTGTTCCTATTGTTTCTATTATTTATTCTCATCTTGAAAGTGGCAGTTAGCACACTCAGTGACAGAAGAGGTTTGAGAGGACTGTGACAGATGTACAGGTCCTGGGGCATGGTGAGACTTAGAGGGAATATCTCTGTATGAAAAAGACCAGCAGAGAAAACTGGGCTCTCTTTGAGGTGAGGCAGACCTGAAGCTTTACAACTGTAATTTATCCCTTGTCTGGAGCAAACCCTTCTGTGTGCACTCAGTATTCCCCTCTTGGTACAATCCCAACACCTGGATGGAAGTGAAAGGAGGGGACTTCAGCTAGAGATGTTAAAAATCCTTTTTAAATCCCTGACTCTCCTTTTTGTTTGTGGTATACAGCAGGAGATCATATTTGGGGATATAAAAGGGCACATGTGCTCAGATGTGTGGCTTTGTTAGTGCAGCTGCTCAGCCACTGGCTCAGAGCAGTGCAGAGCTCAGCACAGTGAGTGTAGGGACTGCCAGCAGCCACCAATGCAGATGCACCCTCAGGCATTTTGGAACCCAGGTCTGTCTCAGTGAACACTTCTTCTGGGCACTGTTATAGTACGACAATATTTTTGTGGTCAACAATGATTTGTTCCCAAGATAAGCATCAGAATGGATTAGTTCAGATTAAATTCAGCAAATAGTCTGACTTCTCAAAAAAAAAAAAAAGAAAAAAGAATTTTTTTAAATTTTCTAAATAAAATGACTGCAATCCCTATTTTAGCATTATGTCTTTAAAAGATCAAATTAAAAAAAAAAGACCATTTTAGAAATAAATATTTAAAAATGAATCAAAAGCTTTCTTTAGGATTGGCTCATACATATTTTTGAGCCTACATATATAATTTTTTGAGAATTGGAAGAATGAGGAGAGAAGAAGGGAATAACTAAGACAACTTGATTGATTTTTTTTCTTTACAATTTCTTTATTTGCCTACTGCATCAAAAAATCATTAATTCCCACAAACCATAAAGCCTTGCTAAGTCAGAAGCTAAATTTCTGGAACTGTTAACTGCCTCAGCCCCTGGAAGGATGTTCTGATATCTGGAAAGATAATCCATAATTGAAAGAGAGTGCAAAATGACCAAGCAATGTAGATTAGAAAAGTAAGAAATGCCCAAACTGTTACTCATGCATGCACATAAGATGCTGTAGCAGTGGTCTGATACATTGGCATTTCCAGCTTCTGCCGTTTATAGAATATAAGGTGTGCTTGTTTTGTAGTAGCAATAAGAAACTCCTTTGTTTCAGAGTATAAACCTTTGTTTATTGCTATGTGATTTCCAGCAAAACCCAAATTAATGAAACTAAGGATTCGCTGTGTTGCAAATTCATATATTAGAGAAAGTATAGGGATTTTTCAATCTACAGTAGACAGAAGGGGGGATAAGAAAACTCCTGTAAGGTTCTGAGATTGGTTAATAACAGGATCCCATGGTCTGACAAAGAAATGAAGAGGGGGAGGGGAAATTAAAGGGATTTTGTGAGGATAGGAAAAAAAAGCAGATGAAGAAACAAGTAGCTGACAATTACTAATATATCGATACAGTATGTATACTGCAATGCTAAGTTTACGTAATGTGATGCTATCACAATCCTAGCATGATGGCTAGGTTACTCAAAGACCTATTCTACAGAAGATTTAATAGAATCAGAGTATCACAGAATCATAAAATCATTGTTTGGAAAAGACCACTAAGATCATATAGTCCAACTGTCCACATATCACCAATATTGCCCACTAAACCACATCCCTAAGTGCCACATCTGCATGTCTCTTGAACATCTCCAGGGATGATAGGTATGGCAAGAGCTGACGATGGCTCTGCCTTTTGAGGGTATTGCTCTTCATATCTTATTGCCTTCTGCAGCCCTTGTACATCCATGCTTTTCTTGTTAAAGAGCGTACATATGGCTCTTATCAGCCACTGGAAGGAGAAAAGGGAGCCATGGGCATCTATAGCCTGAAGTATCTGGAGGAAGGCATATTTTCTGCTGAGCTTAGGACCATCAATGCTTGTTTCTCTTGGAGCAGAATCCCTGCTTGAGCACAGAGCTGGGGGATGTTAGGTCTTGTTCATCACTTGGGCTGAATTTTCAGTTGTGGTTGTCTTTTCTTTTTCCTTCTTTTTCCTTCTTTTTCCTTTCCTTTCTCTACTCTTCCCTTTCTTTCCCTTGCCTTGTCTTTCTTCTTTTTCCCTACTCTGCATTTTATCAGCTCCAGCAGCTGGTCCAAGGATGCTTGATGGCTACAGCTGAGGCAATGGTCATTTTAATCTGGAAGACCTCAGGGTGGGTGGTACGTGTAATTTATGTCCTTTTTCTAATTTTGAGAACTGAGATGTCAGGCTCCTCTGGTGATAGAAACTGTGGAAATTAATAACAAAGAGGAAAGAGTGACCCAGGGCATGACCCAGCCTTTTGTGAAAATAAAAGAATCCAAAGGAAACAGCAAAATATATGATCTCATCACACACCTGTTCCATCTGCCCCTTCTGACAATATATCCCTGGAGACACAGTTAGCAGGGAAATACTAAAGGAGTTCACTATGCCCCAATGTCTTAAAGAGCAAAAAAATCTCTGCAGAGATACTCAATGTTTTTATTTAGCAGAAATCAATGTGTTCTGATAGCATCTGCCTTGAAATCCCCTTTGGCAGGAGGAGAAGTTGAAGTTCCAGTGCAAACAAAGCACAAGAATCTCTTCTTCCTACAAAGACTTAATAATTACAAAGCAAATACATAAACTGCCCCAGGATAGGAGCAAGGTGGACAGCTAAGCTTGCTAAATATTTCAGGATTCTAGGTAGGGGCTGACAGGAAAGAAAGCAAGAAACAAACTAACTTTAAACAAATTACTACACTCCTCTGGGGAACAATTTAGGTAGATTTTGCTGTTTTGATCGTTTTGTCTTTGTTTCTCCTGATGCACTCTCAGCTCCACGTCTCCTCGTCCATGCAGGGCCCATCACACCTGTTGTATCAGTACACTGTAGACCACTCACAGCATAAAGAAAATAATCCATGAGCATCTCCACCTCAGAGATGTGGAGCTGAGGTAGCAAGAGATTAAGTGGGCTGTCTGACGTCATGGGAGAAGTCTTTGGCAGGGCTGCCAGTTGGGTTCATATCTCTTCTGTCCTAGCCTCGTGCAGCTGTTGATGGGGTCCATCCATCATCTCCTGGAGCAGTTCCAACTTTACCTATCAATCGGAAGCAGTGTGTGAATTTTTTTTTCCCTTGTATTATTTACAGAACCTGAAAATTAAACACTGTGCAAAACAGTTTTTATGCCACACTCTTTCATTTCTCATTTTATGGATATCTGACTTCTATCTGGAAATTATTATTATTCTTTTCTCAAACCCAGTACTTACATCAATAGAGTCTATAGCAAGAATACATCATTCATACAATTTGTTCTTTAAAGAAACCTCTTTTATTTAACATGGGCATTTGAGATAATGGTGCAGACCAGGAGGTTGCCTTATGATTTCAGTATGCCATACTACAAAGAAATCATAATACCTTAATATACAGTTGAATCTGTTCTTTCTGTCTCTTGCCCTAGAAGCCCCCACCTTTAAGCATACTGATAGCAGGAGATCAAGGTCATCTTTTGTTGCTGAGGACTCAGACCGTGCACTTTGTTACTTCTGCTTTTATGGGATTAATCCTGAGAATGGAAGGGGAGTAGGAAATTCTGTATGTGTAGAAGGGAAGGAATCAGTAGAAATTTGGGAGATGTTCTGTTATAGACTTGACATGTCTGCTACTCTGAGGGCAGCCATACAGTGGTGTTTCAATCGTTCTCACTATGAAAAATGTGGTATTTTCCCCACAGATTAGCATCCTAATATATACTAATATCAGAGTTATTCTGGTGAAATGACTGCTGCTTGAGAAGATAGAGAAAAGAAAAAGAAAGCATCAACAACTAATCAATTCCACCCACTCATCTGACAACTTTGTAAATTTGTTCCAGAACTGATTTGTTCCTTGTTAAAGGTCATCAGGCTACTGCTTCTTATAATCCCTCTAAAATGACAATAGAGAGTTTAGGCATTTTTAATGCAACGTGGTACTGTGCACATTACAGTTAAATTTTAGCTCAGCTGAGTCTTACTCAAGAATAAACACTGTTTTTGGTGGTGAGTTGTCCAACGAAATGAGGAAAGTAACATTCACCACTCAACAACTCTGCTGTGGTTCATGACTTTCCTATGAGACTTATTTCAGGGCATTAGGACAGATCTGGTTTCAGAAGCACCTTGGAGGGATCACTGAAATCAGGGCTACATGTGAACTAGCACTAAACCCTTCCTAGTGACATGTTCAGGGTATTTGAGCTCTGTCACTTTCATTGTTGAAATGCTACATTTTCAGAATGGTTTTTTTGGCATGCTTTTATCTCATGTAAAAATAACATTCCCCTAAGTATCTCCTAGATATTATTCAGGTCCAAACACAGAGAAGCAGTGTTCCCAGTAAAAAGTTTGCATGCACCCAGTATATTCTGAAGGGCAACAAAGTATAATACTGTGGAAATGCACAGTACTTTGCACACTGATCTCAGTGCCAAGAAACAGCCTCAGGTTCAGTTAGCATTGTGTCAGCATTAGTATTTCCATTTAGATCAAGAGCCTGATTTGTAACTGAATCTCCCTGACGGTGCTTTGTTTCACAGCACAGAGAAGACTTGAAGAACCTGAATTGCACTGCTCTTAGATGACAGTAGTCCAGGCTAATACACTCCATCTGCTAAGCTCCATTCAGAAACCTGGTTTAGTCCAGAAGACCAGACTGGAGGTACTCTGCAGTGAGCTCCTGATATATGTACAGCATGGATGCTGAATTCTTGGTAACACTTCTTCGACTCTCCATAACCTTTCTTGCTTCCTCATGCTCGTCTAGAACCAGCGTGGGGATCAATAGTGAGGTTATGGACAAGTTCCCCAAGCTGTGGCATGGTCACACTGCCATTTGTACTAAAGAGGAATAGGAGCTCTTGTCCATCTGGAGATTGAGAAGGATGCCCTTGATGAAGGCATTTGTTATGCTCTCTGGCATTCAAGTTGTAGATTAATTCTAAATGGACAGTGCAATAGAAGCACTGAAAATCTTGTGAATATAATGCTCACACTGGATACATTATCACATGTAAAAAGTACAACACATAGAATTGCCATTATGACCTTTTCTGGATTTATGGCGCGTTTATCCACCCAAGATCCTGAACCTGCAAGTGCTGCTGTGATAGTGACTGCTGCCTTTGAAAGCCCTGAGTTATCAAGGACACTGCAGAGCTTCCTCAGTGGGCTTGAAACCTACCAAGTGGGCTTCGACATAGGTATGACCGACAGCATGACAACATTTCAAGCAGCAAATCAGAAAAGGGTCTGTAAAATCTGTGATCTTAGTCATAAGTGCAGTCCCACCTGTAATTTAAAGCACGCAGATGCTGCCTGACTCCAAGCCTGCTCCTGGCTTTTCTCTACACAGACTTTTTTATTTTTATTTTTTTCTGTGTGATTGTTTCTTAATGCTGTTTATGTCAAAAACATGTTTGGAAAAGGAGCAGGACAAACCTTGATCATCAGGATGCCTCCTAGTCACCAGTGAGATAAAGACTGAATGTTCATTTCTCTTGTTTCAATATACCAATAGGAACAACTTGTAAATTACTGCCTTCAAAAAGGTTTTCCTTGAGTTTTGACAACCTTACGTCTTCTCTGGAGTAGATTTACTCTTGTGCATAAGGCGTGCGTCTCCATTTGTCTAGGTAGACTCCCTTTCTCCCCCTGGAAAAACAGAAATGATCACTGAATCAGATAATTATAGAATATGTTGAATCTGAAGGAACGCTCAAGGATCACTGACTCCAACCCTTGGCTCCACGTAGGACCACCCAACATTCAAACTCTATATCTGAGAGCACTGTACAAACACCCCCTGAGCTCCTGGGCAGGCTGTTCCATGCCCACCACCCTGTGCTGCAGACCCTTTCCCTCCCCCCCAGCCGCCCTCCCCTGTCACAGCTCCATGCTGTTCCCTCAGGCCCTGTCGTTGTCACACAGAGCAGAGCTCAGCGCTGCCCTCCGCTCGCTGTGAGGAGCTGCAGCCGCCATCAGGCCTCCCCTCAGCTCCTCTGCTCTGGGCTGAGCACACCACAGACCTCGGCTCCTCATACACCTCACCTTCCAGACCCTTCCCCATTTTTGTGGACCTCCTTCAAACACTCTAATAGTTGTAAGTTCTTTTTTGAAGTGTAGATCTGCTCAGACTTTTCACAGACCATCACCCTATAAGCATAAGGTTTCAAACATGTGCTGCATGTACTGTGGGTAGCCAAGTAACAAAGAGTGGTGAATTAAAGGAATAGAAAAAAAAATACCGTGAGAACTACTGTGCTAATAGTAGAAATTTCTTGAATGTTGAATCTGTACACCAGATAAAACTGTCTAAAATACTGTTGCTGATGATTAAACACTGGAGATAGTAATATGCTTCTGGGTAGCTGAAGAAGGAAGAGTTCTTGGTCAATTCGTTTAATCAAGAAATGATTTGAATGAATTATTGTCTGTTCATCACAGGAGAAGGCTGTGGACACGTTACACTGGTCATCATGATTGAGGGTCAGGGAAAATCAATGCATCAATGGGGGAGACACTTTTCATAGAATCACAGAATCCCATAATGTTTTCAGTTGGAACTCTTAAAGGTCCTTTAGTCCAACCTCCCAGCAGTGAACAGGGGCACCTACAGTCCCATACAGCCTGACCTTGGGCTTCTCCAGGGTTGGGGCATCCACCACCTCTCTGGGCAAACTGTGCCAGTGTCTCATCACCCTTGTTGCAAAAAGCTTTTTCCTTACATCCAGTCTAAAGCTGATATTGCAGGATCTTAACAGTAGGAGATGCAGAGTTGCAGGAGAAGGCTTATTCCCAGTAGTCAGAAGGGCCCATATTGTTTTTGGAGGCATGCTGAGCTGCAGGCACCACATGTCCCCTGGAAATCTGATGATCCCTTTTAAGGTTAAAGAAGTGATGCTGCAAGTTTGGATAGGGGCAAGGGAAACGTGCAGAACAATTGTGAAAGTTAGGAGGTATGAGTGGTGTGTTTCCTTTTATCCCACACAAATTAAAACAGCAAATTAGCAATCAGATTAAGATGCTTAATGTCAGGTTTGGCGAAGGTGACCACTCAGCTGGACATAAACTGCAGCTACTGGCAATTGACACATGCTAAAAAGTACCGTGATTGTGATAAAAGTGAGATTTATGAAAGCCAAGTAAATATTTTGCCCTTCTTCATCATTCCCTGCTCATTAAGTGGCATCAGATGTAAATACCGGAACCCCAAATGACATCCTGTTTTGGATATTAGTTCAACCTGGTTATCCTGTTATTACCATGGCAGTTGCAAGTGTTATCTTTGGGTAGCAGAGCATGGATGAATAACCATGAATGATTTTTCAGAGCTGCCCTATCACTAATGAAATCCACACTCATAATTAGTTTCATCTAAATATGAAGTTTCCTCACTAGACATTCATGTTTTTTATTCCTGATTTATAATGCACTTACCGATGCAGGAGTTAACAGATTAGATTGCTGAATGCCTGGAGTGATCACACAGACAATGGAAACAAAGCATCTTCTTAATCAATCATCTTGCTAGCTATTTAGCTGGCTTTGCTCCTAAGAGATCACTGGACAGAGGCCATTACTCAAAAAAGAAAGAAAAAGAAAAAAAAAAAAGAAAAAAAAAAAGAGAAGAAAGTGCATTCATTATTATTTTCTAACTATGCACTCTTGCATAGTCCGGGCTGCTTATTCAACATGAATGGCATTATTTGTATTTCTTGAAGAGTCCCTAATCAGGTTCTGTACTGCTGAAAGCCTTTGTCTGGGAGGTAAGCATGTCTCTGAATTAACCTCTCTAACACTTCTCTTTCCCTCTGTGCTACTCAGTGCGCACGTAATCCTGGGAACTGTTCATCTCGAATTCAATTGTCCATTGTCAGAATAAAAGACCAGACATCACTTCAGGCTCTTGGAGCTGACTGGCTTTTTACAGTATACCAGAAGTCCTTTGGGCTTTCATTTCAGATTTCAGTGGGGATTCAGCGGTAAAACTTGGTCACCTTTTAGCCCATTCTGTGATGCTAGATAAGCATTTTCTCAAATTCTCTAAATCTATTTAACTGCCTAGCACATTAATACTCAGCCCAAAACAATGAAATTACGGAAGCAATGTTTTCTGTAGAAGCCTGCTTAATCAGTGCATTACGGTTCTTTTTGGCCTTGATATGCAAGGTTGCAGAGGGATGTGTGTTTTGTCCAGAACCCAGCATTGTACTTTCCAAGCTATTTCTGAATAAAGACCTCTGTGCAGCGTCTGTTTTGTCTGAAATCCTATTCACTCTTTCCATTCAGGTTTCCTTCTCTTCGTAAATTTAATCCTCAGCCCTGGAATTCTCTCCTTATTTTCTTAGTTATGATGAGAGTGAACAGCTGGACCATTTTGCAGGCTTTGTTGACAGTGCTCAGTTCTTACTTTTTTCTCCCCCTTATTTTCAGACAGAGCCTGGCTCACTTTGTCTGGCTACTGTCTGACATGTCAGCTTACACTGCTCCAGCTCCCAGCTGTTCCTTTCTTTTATGCTATAGATTGTTCTTTACATTATAGTCAAACGCGGGTTTCTACTTCCAGAGGGCTAATCTGTTTCCACAGCAACCCATAAAATGGAGAAATCTGATCCCAGAACTTTTCTTTAGAACTTTTAAATGCATATATAAACACACACGTATTTAACCATCCTAAAGGTGATTTCTGTGAAATGGAAGCTGTTATGAACAGTCAGGAATCCGTAAGTTCTCAAACTGTTTAAGGTATTCCATCACAATTCTGATTCACATAATAGATACTGACAGAAAATGACTAAGAATGTTTTCCATCAAAGATGGTTGCAATTGTGAAATTGGATGTGTTAAACTGAATTACTGGGATCTTCCTGTTTACTCAGCGTCAGATATGTCTGTGTAAACTTTGCTGGTTAGCTATTAACTGTCATAGTCAAATGCCACTGTTTCAAATATACTTGTGATGTGAATGAGCTGATTTCATTCTGCTTGAGCTATAAATATTCTGGAATTGAAATAACACTGAAAACATAGCTAAATAGCAAGAACAAGATTATACCTTTCTGTTTCAAAAAGGTATTCTTTGTAGCTGCTGAAAACTTGCAGCAGAGCAAAATATGTTTTCTGCTGATAAGTTGTAACAAACAGAAAATACCTATCTGTGGAGGAGTCCCATGTGTTCTCTGTTTGTGCAAGTAATTTTTCATGGGCAAGCAAAATTTTGGCAATATGAGTCACACAGAAACCATCACTAGAAAGATATCCCTTTTACACACTATATTTATTATCTTGGAAATTTTGCTCATGGTGATGCTGAAGTTGACGCTGCTCATCTCAACTCCTGGCAGTGGCAGCACTTGAAGTCACCTAGATTAAGTGAGCTGGATGAAGGTGAACATATTAAGTGTAGTAGTCCATATATAGGACCTGTTCAGATGTCATGGTTGTCTATGAACATGGAAAATATTTTAGACTGGATATAAGAAAAAAATTTTTACAGCAGAGGTAGTAAGGCACTGGAATTGGTTGCCCAGGTGGATCCACATCCTGAAGACACTTAAGGTCAAGTTGGATGGCACTCTGAGCAACCTGATCAATCTGTAGGTGTCCCTGTTCATTGCAGGGGAGTTGGACTAGATGACTTTTGAAGGTCCCTTCTAACCCAAATGATTCTATGATTCCATGAAGACCAGATAAAATATTTTTTAATCCTGATCTGAATGTTCTAATCCCCAAGGACAGCCTCAGCTGGCTACTCTTGGTGCCACCAACCCAATCAAGTCTTTTCAGCTGGCTAAATCTGCTTCAGAAAACATCTGAACCTGTCCTTCATCTCAATCTGGACTTGGCACCCATCTATCCAAGGAATCTCTTGGGAGAAAGGGCCAAAGCTTGTTTCATCATTCCCTTAAGGATTCGTTTCATTCTGTTAAAAACCAGGACACTGAACTGATGTCATCGAGGCTGGGACCAAGGAAAAAAGATTGATGAGTGCAGCATGTTCAGGTACTATAATCTAATGTGATAAAACTTCAGGCTGACTTTAAATCTTGGGTATGTCAGGATGAAAAAGTCATTATACTTCTCTGTCACTATTCAGAGTTTCTATGTGCACATTTTTTTTTATTTTTTTTTCCCCCACCAAATAAAGAGCTTTAGGCATAAATGGAAATTTGTAAAGCATCCAAACTGGACGTGAGTTATATCAAGGCTTCTGGAGATATTTTTAATTGCTTTTCTGGGTTTCTTTTAGGATTGACATAAAAAAAAAAAAAAAAAAAAAAAAATCAATATTGGAATATTGCTTGAGCATTGGCTCACTCCAAATCCACCTCTCACAACATTAAAGAGAATTTTGTCTCCTTACTGAATGGTTATTTTAATCAGTACATGTTATAGGAATAAACTGTGAAGGCTCCCATCAAAGCACTGCTTAAAAGATGGACCTAAAACATGCACTTATGGCACTGATTAGATTAACTACGTTGATTAAAAGGTTGCTCACGTAACTGTGCACTCTGTGCATGTGACTGTGTTCATGTTCCCTGATCTGCTCCCTGCTGCTCACCACTACTGCACCACTAAACACTGTGCAGACATCCTCTGCACCCTATGAAGATACTTGTTAATGGTGTAAACTTCCAATCTTGCCTGAACATGAAGGGTCCCACTATCTACGGTCTTGAGAAGAATCTTAGCAGGACTCCTACAGAACACAGCAGGGAAGTTGCACTTGAAGGGTTAAATTAGATTAAATGTGCTCTTGGAGGATCAGACCACAACTTGGTTTTCCCACTCTTTTTTAAATCTCTGTCTTCACCCTGCTTTAACTTCCATGGAGAAGTCAGATTTTCTTATGCCTATATCTTCTCTTTTTCAGCTCTCCTCTTTCATATCTACTGTAAGAGTTGGGTTAATGCCCAGATGGTCTTATTCTCAGATAGTCCTTGCAAAAATATTCATAGCAATATGGATTGCTAATAATACAATGGCTGTAGGCTACAGTAGTGTCTAAAACACAGTTTGAAGGAACGTTCCTATTTCCTAATGTACCCAAAGTCATTGACTCAGAAATAAAATCCCAGGACAAAGTAATTATTGATTATAATGAAGTCAACAAAATACTGTGGCTGCATTACTGATACAATTGGGCAAATTTCAGTGTTGGGGAGGATTTGTGAACATCTCTAACTAGTTGCAGAGGGATGTTAAGCTAGTTTTTTTTCTCACGCATTCCTGGTCCATGATATCAAAAACAAAACTAAAAAAATTTCTTGTAAATGTGTATACTTTTTCACCTACTTAATAGCAAAACTTGTGTTTTCTATTAAGAATTCCACTTTTGATTATGCTTGCAAAGCTGAGGGAACTTCAGGGGAAATGTAGCATCTATGTAGACAGTGTTTCTTCTTTTTCTTGATACTATTTTAATTTTCTCTCAGCTGGATACTTCTCTTTTTCTCCCCAGCATTTTTCAAAGTGGGTTGCTAATCAGAAATTGCTCAAAATAATTAATTTTTGAACATCCTGGGAGTTCTGAAATACAGGCAGATCTCTCACTGGTGCTTCCAAGGGCATAAGTCACTGCAGTATTAACAATAAGCTAAGGAAATGTGATTGTTATTCTTTTGATGCATCAGCTATGATAGTGGAGCTCAGAGTTGTGCATGGAGATACTTACGACAAACTGTAGGAGTGCATCCTAGCTGAGCTCATTCAACCCGTACTTTGGGTTGATCAGACCAGGACAGCTTTTTTTTTGGTAATGATTTATCTTCCAATCTTTATATCAGAGTTTAATAACCTTGGGAAGCGTCATACTCTATTTGCATGCTCTGATCTGTGCACATGCAGATGGAGGTTTCATTTGCATTAACATTTATTGGACATCTACCAACTAACTGCAGCAAGTTTGCTATTTTCTTGAAGTATCAGCGTTGCCACATGCATTGTGGAGCAAGTTGAGATACATTTGGAAGAAATTTGCATTTCCTTGTTGGAATACTTACTGTACCATGCTGTTTCAGACATCCATATGTTTTCTTAGATCTTTTCCTGACTGCCTCGCAGTCCCTTATTTATTCATAGTGACATCTTATACAAAGCTGGAAAAGGCTGGTAAGGCCATTTCACCACTGAAGAGGTGAAGCACAAAAACTGTAAAGACCAGATCTAGGGGCATCCAAAGGCTACACAACAACACATAAACCAGCAGCCACATGGACTGGCACCATGACCACTGTAGTGCCCATTACCTTCCCTTTGGGGCGAGTTCCCACTTTTTGCAGCTGACTTGAAGCATTAACTGTTACAGAAGAACGGTACAAGGACTTCTGTCTCTCATTCACCTCTGTAATATATATTTTTTTAAACAGACAGATCTCAATACTCCTTAACTGACACCAGAATGAGTGTTTGAAGGTGAACAAAGGGCTACAGCTTCAAAGTGTCTCTTTGTGCTTGTGGAATGAATGTCTCTTCACTCTACCCTTTGTGGTCCCCAGCGATAAGAGCCACTTTTGGACAAAGGACACAAATTGAGATATATTGGATGGATAGCTCAGAAATTCAGTGGGCAAATGTGAGTATCCCACCCCCAATCCTCTTTAACAATTGGACTTTCACAGTACAAAGCCTCCTAGTGCCTAGTTTTCTAATTAAAGCAACTTTATGAAGAAAATGTCCAAACTTTCACACTGGCGTTTCTTTTCCCAGACACCTTACCTCTGCAGCTATGCATCTGCAATACCAGCCCATCTCAGCTTGTCAGAGCATCTCTCTGATATGATGAGCCTGAGAAATTAACTAATTTACCTCAGCTGGCCCCACTCTATTGCCCTAAAATTTCCTATATTTAGGTACAGTAACTGTGAAGTTCCCTCTGTCATGAAAGTGAGAGATAATGAAAAAAAAAAGAAAAAAAGACTGGAACACCCCTCTCATCTCCTCATCCAAATCCTTCTTTAACATTTGCACATCTTGTCCTAGTGCACTTAGATTTTATCTTTGAACGTGCAGTCCAGAGTATCTTGCTGTATTTTCCTGTCTCAAACATAGTTCTATGTAATTTACACAAAATAAGTGAAAAAGAAGGAGGTTAAAACTCCTATTAAAAATACAAGTCATGTAGCCTGGTGTTTAGGCCTATGTTAATATTGAGGTCCATCTTGAAAGTCTTCTTCACTGAGCTGTCCTTTGCATATCTCACGTTTATCTCACAGAGGCTATACCAACTGCCCCCATCATATATGATCATAGAATCACAGAATCATTAAGGTTGGAAAAGACCACTAAGATCACCAAGCCCAGCCATTAACCTACCCCACTATGCCCACTGAAAACATCCCTCGGTGCCACATCTCTAGGATTACTGAACACCTCTAGGGTCAGTGACTCCATCACTTCCTTCCCCAAGCTGCCTCTTCCAATATATTACTACTCTTTCTGGGAAAAATTTTTTCCTAATATCCAGCCTGAACCTCTCCTGGCCCATCTTAATGCTATTACCTCAAGTCTTATCCCTGTTACATGGGAGAAGAATCCAACTCCAAACTATCAACAACTTCCTCTCAGGAAGTTGTAGAGAGCAATAAAGCCTCTCCTGAGCCTCCTCTTCTCCAGACTGAGAAATCCCAGCTCCCTCAGCTGCTCTCCCTAATACTTGTGCTCCAGACCCTTCACCAGCTTCATTGTTCTCTTTGTACATGCTTCAGATCCTTCAGGGAAGTCCTTGTCCTCAACCCTCTTCCAACCTCCACTTTAGATACAGACTACATAAGATCTGGAAAAGAGAATAAGTCCTAGAAACGACTTTGGGGATTGCTTAATTGCTGACAACTTGATTTGCTGGGTAGTATTGGGTATAAACACTTGAAGAACTGGGTCTAAGACTGACAGACTGATGATACAAAGAATACTTTTTTCCATTCATGTAAAATTTTTTCCATCCATCCCTGTGTCAACGGGATGATAGATGTCCTAAACTCACTGTGTTTGGGGTCCTCATGAATTCACAGGAATATATTAATTCTCATAGCTTTGTCTGGTAGTTGGCAAATATAGGCCAGTAAGACAAAGCACTGATAAAATCTCATGCACTACATAGAAGGAACAAGTCATAGTTCTTATTTTATTAAATACATGGTAGTCTTCAGCAAGACATAGCCGATAGCAGGCATCAACATTCATGAGGGTTTCTGAGTCCTGAGATGAGAAGTTTATTGTGCAAAGTGTTTGTAGAAATGTTTCTTTGGACTCAATCAGAAGGTAGAATATTGAGTTTAATTTGCCAGTGTTGATCTATGTTAAAGTACCCAGATTTTGGAAAAGGTATGAAAATTCAATTTTGCATATTCTCTGTGCTCAATTTTCAGTTATTACACATTAACCATTTGTATGTTGGCTGTTTTAAGCACTTGCTCTCATGGCGTGTTTCCTTCTGCAAGATGTTTAAGTATTTAAGAAGCTTAACACAAGATGTGGATTTTCTTTGCTAAACTGCAGGTATCCACATGCTTTATTCACTCTGGTTCCCAGGTCTGTTTTTAGAAACCAGGAATATAACTTCTATTCAAGCGTAGACACAGAAGAAATTGGTCTTTTATTCACTGGCTCAAAGATTACAGAATCAGAGGATGTGAAAAAATGTGAAAGGATATAAGACAAGGCATTTAGGGTTGAGATTGCCCTTAGTTTTTCTGTTATATATTATAAATTAAGAATTTAAGGAAATAAAGAGTGTGACTCACTGTCTGGAATATGAAAAATCCAAACAAAATCTGTCTTTGTGATTCAGAGCACCAACGTAAAACGCGATTGTCTGCATTTCAGAAAGTGATATCTTTAGTGGAACTCAATGATAAGAATGTTATGTCTTGTTTCACCTTTAGAAAACATGTAATTTCTCTGTAAGATATCAGTTGGAAGTTTGACCTTCTTCACACATTCCCTAAATAGACTTCTTGAAGTCACTCTTACTTCTTGAACTCTAATCCCTGCCCCAAAAAATATGCTTAGTATTTTATATATGATTATTCTGTTTTCAAGAAAGTGAGTATCACACACATAATTTCCTGTATTATGTAGATTTAATCAGCTTTCAAACTGTTGCTGTCTTCATTTTACTGAAGGAAGAGAGGGATCTGGATGATTTCCCCTATTCTGTGAATGAAGAAATTCTGTGAACGAACTCTCCAGGTATGAAGCTCTATAAAAGATGTGCCACTTCTCTGTATTTTATCTCACTTTTAATTCAAATGCATTGGGAAATTCAATCCGAAGACTCAAATTATTCTAGGCTTTGTTTCTTCTAAGAATGTAAGTATGCATACTGGAAAAAAAGACAGGAGGGAGGAAGGGAGGAAGGGAGGGAGGAAAGGAAGGAAGGAAGAAAGGAAGGGAGGGAGGGAGGAAAGGAAGGAAGGAAGGAAGGAAGGAAGGAAGGAAGGAAGGAAGGAAAAACACTTTCACAGTGGTATTTATTGCTGGAACATGTCTTCATTACTATCATTCATCGTTTTTTTATTCTGTCTCTGTAAATTAGGATTCATTCAACACAAAATTCAGAAGAACAGAGATTTTAAATGCAGACATATGATCTTTCTCCCTGCTTGGTGGGAATCTGATATACGTGCTCCAATGTAATGCATTGCAGCACGATTCCATAGATAGGACAGTTTTAGTCCACATGAACCATGAAAAAGTCTCCCTCTTGAAAGAAATATCTTCTCTCAAAGTTTTCAAAATTCCACAGAACATCAGACACATTAAATATCTACGTAATATGTACTGATTTATTACAGAATCACAAAATCATAGGGGTTAGAAGGGACTTGTAGAGATACTCAATTCCAGTCTCCTGCTAAAACACTTTCTCTACAGGTAGGTGTCCAGGTAGTATCTTTGGAGACGGATGCTCCATAGCCTCTGTAGACAGGCTGTTCCTGTGCTCTGACAATGAAGAAGTTCTTCCTTGTGTTAATACTAGACTTCCCGTGTTCTAGTTTCTGTCTGTTGCCCATTGTTCTACCTTCTCCAGTCACTGAAAAGAGTCTGCCCCCTCAACTTGACTTCTGTACTTTAGATGTTTATAAACAGTGATGAGATCCCCTCTCCAACCTTGGTGATTCTATGATTTTCCAGGCTGAAGTATCCCAGGTCTCTCAGCCTTTTCTGTTATGAGGGATGTTCCAGGCCCTTACTCATCTTTGTCACCCTCGACTGGACTCTTTCTGGGAGATTCCTGTCTTTTTTGAACTGGGGAGCCCAGAACTTGTCACATTATTTCAGATGTAGTCTCATCAAGGCACAGTAGAGGGGGAGGATTATCTCCCTTGACCTGCTGGCCACGCTCTTCTTAATGCACCTAAGGATACCACTGTCCTTCTTGGCCAATGTTTGGCTTATGTCCACTAGGACATCCAGGTCCTTCACTGCAGAGCTCCTCTCCAGCAGGTAAACCCCTAACCTGTACTGGTAAATACGGTTATTCCTCCCCAGATGTAGGACCCTACACTTGCTCTTGTACCTCATCAGGCCCAATTTTCCAGTCTGCCCAGATCTTACTGAATGGCAGCACAGACTTCTGGTGTGTCAGCCACTCTTCCCGGTTTAGTATCACCTGCAAACTTGCTAAGGGTTGACTCTATCCCTTCATGCAGGTCATTGATGAAATGTTGAACAAGACATGACCCAGCACTGACTGCTGGGAAACACTGCTATTTACAGGCCTCAAACTGGACTCTGTGTGTCTGCTCACAATTCTCTGAGCTCTGCTAGTCAAGTCAGCCTACTCTCAGTCCATCTCACTGCCCACTCATTTATACCACAGTTTCTAAGCTTCCATATAAGGATGTTGTGGGAGACAGTGTCAAGCACCTTATTGAAGTAATGCTGCACAACATCCACTGCTATTCCTCCATCTCCCTGCCCAGTGGTGAAATCATAGAAGGCTACGAGCTTAGTCAAGCATGCTATCCTTGGTGAATCTATGTTGAATACTCCTGATAACCTTATTTTCCAAATGCTTGGAGATGGCATCAAGAACAAGTTATACCATCAACTTTCCAGGGACAGAGTTGAAACTGACTGGCCTGTAGTTTCCCAGGTAGTCATTCTTGCCCATTTTGAAGACTATCCTCCAGCCTCAAAGGACCTCCCCCCTTCTCCAAGATCTTTCAGAGATGATAGAGAGCAGTTTTTCAGTCACTTTGCTAGATCCCTCAGCACACGTGGGTTTATCCTATCAGGGCCTGTAGATCCATGTGTGTTAATTTTAGCTAAATGCTCTCAGATCATGTTCACCTTGACCAAGGGGAAGCTTTCCTTTCCCACACTCTCTCTCTTACTGGCCTGGGATTCCCAAGGGGCAGTCTTAGTAATGAAGACTTAAACAAAGAAGGTATTCAGTATCTCCACATTCTCCACATCCCCTGATACCAGTGCACCTACTTCATTCAGTAGCAGAGCCACACTGTCCTTAGTCCTCCTTTCACTATTCATATACTTAAAAAACCCGTTCTTGTTATCCTTGATGTACTTTGCCAGATTTAATTTCACATGCGCCTTAGCCTTCTTCACTGATACCCTGAAGGCCCTGACAACATTCCTATATTCTTCCCAGATGTACAGGATCTTTTTCCAGATTTCATGGACCTCCTTCCTCTCTTTGATTTTATCCATAAGCTCCTTGCTCATCCATGCAGGTATCCTGCCACCTTTCTCAGATTTCGTACTCTTAGGGATGTACTGATCTGGAGCTCAGATGTGATTAAGTGTTGATCAGCTTTCTTGGTCCCCCTTATCTTCCAGCACTCTAGCCCAATGGTTCTTTAAGAGGTCAAAGTTAGCTCTCCTAAAGTCCAGAGTAGCAATCCTTTCTCTTGGTTACAAACTGTTTATGAATCTATGAACTATAAAAGTTCTCAGCACAATAACCACAATCTCTAAATCTTTTAATCAAATGTGGCTCACATTTCTCTGTTTCCATATCTTCCTCAATACATTAATCACAGTATTTGGGGATTTTTTGTTATATTTTCCAGGTATTTCAAAGTGAAAAACACTAGTGACCTATTCTTTCCCATACTGATACTGCCTCTAATAACCTTATACTTTATTATTAAATGATAACATTTTCTGGACACACCTTTATGCTGCAAGGACTTGGCACAAACAAGGATTAATAGTGATTATCCTGGTGAGAATAAGTGCCTCAGGCAATAGATAAGAGGCTATGAGAACAATATAAGTACTTAATAAAAAGAAATAAGCTTGGTTTCAACTGTGGCAGTCAATGAGAAATATCATTTCTTGTCTTATTATCATTTTTATGGGGTTCTAAATTGTGAATGGTGCTTTCGGAATAAGTGATATGACAGGGTCCTGTGATATCAGACTTGATTTAACTTGGTAAGGACTATAAACTAAAGAAATTCATATGGCTACGATGGTGAATTGGTAATGTTGAATATACACTATTGTATGGATCATGTTGACTCCTTTTTCACTCTTATATATAATTTATCACATAACATATGGAGAAATATGAATGTGGACTGATGCCCAGCACAGATCTCATTGCTGGAAAGTGATAAGAAGAAAGCCTCCAAGCTGGGGTCTGGGCTTTATCTCATGGCAGTTGGCATGAATGTGCATTACAACATGTCCTGTAGACAGACTATTAAGTCATGGGATAGGACTTCGTTTCAGCACTGGCCGTAGAGTACTGACTATTGGGAAAATCAAAGATAATAAGCATTATCTGTCCTTGTGTAAAGGGATGCAAGGATGACCATACAGCAGGAAAATTCTGAAAGATGTAGTGAGGCTTGTGGTGTGGAAACTGAATCATGAGAGTGGGAAGATTTCCCTGGTGGTAACATGGGGTGAGCAAGTCTCTTTTTTGTCTTGCAGTTTGCTTCTGTTTTATGTAGGAGAAGAGGTCTGTGCTTTGAAAGTGACCTGGGCATGAACAGAAACCTCTGCGAGGCTGGGAGGCCCTGTAGGTGCCCATGTACTGCTGCTTACCCACAATCAATAGTGAAGGCCAGGATTTTTAGCTGAAAAACTTAGTTTTCTACAGGTATTTTTCAAATAATAGAGTCCTTTTTCTTTCACCATTGCAAATGCTCACAGCTGTCAGGATGAAGAGTGTAGGAGAAGGTACTTTTGACATATGACTGGGCTAAAAATCTGAACGTTTATCTATTTAACAACACTTCATAGTTGCCAGATTTATACACACATTGTATTTAGCCCAGTAGAAAAATTTATATCTCTCCTTTTGGACAGCATAATTCTTTCCCTCAGCTAGGAGAAAAAACTGCATTCAAGAGAAAACACAAATTTCTTCTAACTATTGGTTGATTATTTTTCAAAATGTTTGACTGTATTAATTGTATCAATAATATTTGTTTTCCACAGAAAATGCATGGAAACTTTGTCTGGACATTTTACTTCTGTTTAAAGATGTTTTATGTGATATTTGGAAAAAGTATTTATGTGTCTTGCATGAGATTATCTAGATCAGGTGGTCAGAGCATGACCTTGAATGTCTCTAAGGATGGGGCATCCACCACATCTCTAGGCAACTTTTGCCAGTGCATCACTACCTTTATTGTATTTCTTTTTTCCTTACATGCAATTTAACTATCCCCTCTTTGAGTTTGAAACCATTTACCCTTTTCCTATCACAACAGAATCTGCTAAAGAGCCTGTTCCCTTCTTACTTATACTCCCCTTTAGACAATGGAAGGCTACTTTCAGCTTTTCCTGGAGTGTTATCTTCTCCATGTAGAACAGCTCCAGCCCTCTCAGCCTGTCCTCATGTCAGTTGTTGTAAGCTGCACTTTATGAGAAATGTAGACAGCCTGCGTGTCTGGCCTGTTCTGAAAGAGAAAAAATGTAGTTAGGGATGTGAAAAAGAGACTTGTGGATTCAAGAGAAAAGAGTAAAAACATGAGAGCAGAGAGATGGCATACTGATTCTTTGTGTACTAGGTAAGGACCAACATCAATGAAATTTAAGTATTTTTGAATTCTCTGAGTCTATTATCTGTATTGACTGTTGGATAATATTACCCCCAAATTCTCCATGCAAGGGACTAAGGGACTGCTGCAGCACATCAGCTGGTGATGGAAGGAAGTGAGACATGCTGTGAGACATGCTCTAAGACATGGAAGCCCTCTGTAACCTGCAGGACACTTAGAAATCTTGACAACTGAAGAGCTGCTAGTCTTGGTGCTCTGTGCTTCTCTACTACTTGCCAAGATGGAGACTGAGGAACTGCTGGCTGAGCTGTCAGAATATAATGTAGGTCTCTGATGTATGGAACTTCACTGGATGAAGGTATTTCTTCATGGTGTTTTAATTTCAGCCAGCCTTAGTTTTTTCTGATGAAAACAAACCATTTGAAAGGCATAGATGGGTGAGCTTTTGTAGAATTATTAAATAAATACTGCACAGTAAATAATAACAATGATATCTGCTCCCTTTCAGTGCAGAAAAGAACAGATTTGTTTCAGTCAGTCTCTGGCCTAAGTCAATTTCTTAAATGATATCTCATAATGTTGTATAGCAAATAAGAGAAATACAGGTACAGGAAATCTTAGCCCTTTGTGGGAATAGCATGTCCAAGGACCAGGTTTGTGAAGGCAACTATGCTGTTATAGAAAAGCAGTTAGATACCTTCAGAGGTTTTCAAGAGCTTCTAGTTGTGTAATTTTCATTTTCTCCACTGCTTTAGCCTTTCTTCTTTTTCTTCTTGCAATACTGTTTTTGCACTGGGTTAAATTGTCCTTCTGGAACCAACCACATCCTCAACAGAAGATGCAATGAAGGATTGCCTTTCTCAAAAATGTGCATCACACAGAACACAGCTGTGGCTTAGCAGTAATCCAGACACTACTCAACACACAAATTTCTGCACGGTCACAGTTAGATCCACTTCTTTAACATTAGAATTGCCTGGGTTGTTTACCTAGCAATAACAGCTCTCAAATGAAAGCTAAAGGATGCTTTTACTTTGATCTTGCATTTTGTCTTAGGCAATCTGAATCCATACCACAAACTGTTTGTGACTAAAATGGAATTCCTCTAAACAGTCATCATAGCCTCTTAATTTCAGCACTGAGCTACTAAACGTGAAATGGTAGAGAATCGTATAATTGCAGCCAGACATTATAGGCAATAATTATCTGTAGTCTGTCACAATGCATCTGTTGTAATTTTATACCTCCTTGTAGACATGCTGTCTACTTTACCTAGCACATACCAGCGGCTGTCTGTGGTAGTAAACTGCTCTGAAGCCTCTTTGCCCTGTATTAATGTGATTAGTTTGGTGTACTTGCTTCATACTTAGCCTGTCTGGATAGCTCAGTGAACAGAAACATTAGTACCAGCATTATATTTGCTGTAAGTAATCCGGACTTCCCCTCAGTATCAGTGATTGCCTTGGGTTTGCAGTTTCCTCTAGAATCCTACAAAGACATTTGCCCTGTGCTAAGTGCGTGTATCAAGTCTTGTTGATTATTATTCAGTGTGACAGTGGGATGACTGATAAAATAAATGAGGAGAATAAATAGCAGAATTAGTTTTTAATTTATTTTTCCCTTGATTGCTTTCACTGTGTGTTTGAAGAGGCATGAAATTATGGTTCCTGTGCTGTGTTAAAAATTGCCAGGAATTTGCATGAATTTGGTTGTAGAAGGGCTGATCTCACAAGACCTATAACAAAGACGGAAGGAAGGCAGGAAATGCAGAAGCAAGAGTAAAAAATGGCCTTCTTAAGTACTGTATTTATAAGCATTCATGTCAAGCTTTTTCTGGCTGCATGGTACTAGCAATGCTTATAGCATGCTAGCATGCAAGACTTCTGTATGTTAATTTCTGTTCATTAAATTCCATGTTTTGCCTGAATAAATTCTAGAGCATTCATGCTCTTTTGCATCATAGGAATTGTGGATGTGTTTATCACTTCATTTTATCAGGCACTTAGAGGTTTGTGTCTTTCTGCATTGGTAGTTTATTCTTTCTAAAGTCATACTGAATCACACAGGGCCAGGCTGTGAAGTTTTCACAGATTTACAGAATGATTGGGGTTGAAATGGACCTCTGGGTCCCCCTGCTCCAACCGCTGCTCCAGCAGGGACGCTCAGAGCAGTGTGCACAGGGCCATGTCCAGGTGGCTTTGGAAGATCTCCAAGGAGGAGACCTCACAGCCTCTGGGCAACCTGTGCCAACACTGCACTACAGAAGTGCTTCCCGATCTTTAGAGGAAACCTGCGTTTCAGTTTGTGCCCATTACCTCTTGTCCTGTCACTGGGCACTACTGAAAAGAGCCTATCTATCTTATTTGCAGTTCCTCCATGATCCTTTCAATACTCATCTAATGGAATGGATGTTTAAGCAATTACTTATTCATCAGAACAGGCTATGAGGAGATTCACAGGTGAATATTGCTCTGTCTAGTTCACCAAGTAAAGTAATTGTGCAGACGTGTATCTTCATTAGGTATTGCACTTCCTGGGCTGTGCTTATCTGACATTTGACTTTAAGAAGCCAGTGTTGTTGTTGTGTAGCTCTTACACACATAAATTCTTGCTCATATTGTTTGTTTTCCTGTTTGAATGATAAACATTTGTGTAATCTAAGTTGTGTTATGTGTTTGTTATTTCTCCAGCACCTCCCTACCAGGTGTACCGTTTGTAAGCTTATACTAGTTGTGTCTCCACAAGAATAAAATGTACCATTTTTTTTTTTGTTTGTATTTATACTAAAAAAAGCACCAGAAGTGTTATTAGATATTTTCTCGTTCATCTGAGAGAAATAAAAGCAATAAATTCACAGAACATTTTTGCTAGAATTTCCCATGCCTTTTTTGAGATCTTGTTTTGACACTGGGTTTTTACATTATCTGACTCTGTGGAGTTCTTCATATATATGATATAACTCTGTATATATATAAATATATACATTTTTTTTCTTTTTATCCTTTCTTGCTATTTTGTCTTTTTAAACTAGTGATAACATTTACTACTAACAGAACTTACAGCACCATTATTTATTGCTCATAAATGTCCAGTACACAGTTGGATTCTTATCACTGTTGGCAAAAACTGCCCTGGCTTTAACTTTCATCCTATGATTTAGTTCTGAAAGCCATTGGCCACTCCATTGCTGATCTCTCATGTCAGCATATGTTTAGTTTACACTGGATTATCCACAGAGCATCTTCCTTGGCACTACAGCAGCCTGTAGAGTAAATCAGTTGCAGAACAAACTTTCTCAACTGTTTATTCTTTCCTTATGCTTTTATATATGTAAATATAAATATAATATAAATATATATATTTATATTTGTATTAGTGAGAGAGCTGTGAAGAACACTTTCATAAATGAGGGCTAAATGCTAGGAAATTATTGTAAATAATATCTTGTAGTCAGCGTTGGGATATGATCTACACTTACCTGCACTACAGCTAGATTGTGTTGTTTGACAAGAACATGCAGCATGAATTGTAAGTGAAAAGCAGACTGTAGTTCCTATATGGAGACTTACATCTAAAAATGAGATTTCTAAATCTTACATAAAGATTCATTTATACTCAGAAATTTTGTCAGAGCAAAATACATAGTAGTTTTACAGTGACATTTGTTGAAGCAATATCATTACCTAAAATTTTTTTCAACTGTTTCCATCATAATTTGTGCATAGAAGTCCAGACTGCTCTCTACTACCATATTTTATTCTAGGTCTTCAAACTTTTAATACCAAAATACGTATTGATTTGTTGTAAATTCTTGAAATAAAAAGAATAGACAATTGGATGAAGGGATGAGATAGCAGCATGCACTAGGTCTCATAATGACATGGAAAAGTGATTTTGCTGAGTTGTATGTTCATCCCTGGGAGCTCAGCAAGGTGCACACAATCATTTGAATCACTTGAACACAAAGCAACAAAAATACTTTTTAATATATTTTTAGAAAGAATGTTTGGATTTTTCCAGATTCCTATGTAAGAAAGCAGCATCAAAAAATGAGGGATGTATGCCCCATGTTTCATCCTGTGCTACCATAAGGTGTAGTGGCAAATGTGTAATGCTATCAGAGTTTGCCAATGAGTGTGGTATCTCACTCATCACACATTAGGTGGGACAGAGCAGGACAACTGTTCTGAGACCTGACAGATAGAGAGAGTGAAGACCATGTGAACGGGGGACTTTTTAGCTGGGTCTGTTGTGATAGCACAAGGAGAAATAGTTTCAAGATAAATGAGGATAAATTTAGATTGGGTATAAAGAAGAAATTTCTTACACTAAGGGTGGTGGGGCACTGGCACAGGTTGCCCAGAGAGGTGGTGGATGCTCCATCCCTGGAGACACTCAAAGTCAGTCTGGACAGGGCTCTGAGCACCTGATGGAGCTGTAGGTACCCCTGTTCACTGCAGGGGGATTGGACTGAGTGACCTTTAAGGGTTCCTTTCAACTCAAATGATTCTATGATTCTATGATCCCAAATACCATACCCAGTGCAAGAAAGTTCACCAGTCTAAATATTTCTCTTTGGAGGTCTATAGCAGTTAGGAGATAAGTGTGGTGGGAGCTGCAGGAGATGCATGCCTCCCAGTGTGAAACTTCATCTTCTAGCAGGAGCTGGGAGGAGATGGATTATGTGTGATGTGTACAGGGAAGTCTTCTAATGAATGCTTGTAGGAATTTTCTAAAGGGAATACTTATAATAAAAGTTAAAAGATGTTTAGATCTGGTTCTTGTGTTTTCTCTTGTTTCTTTCAGGCTTTCAGTTAATACATATGCAGCAGATAACTTTTTGAGACAATTTTAGCAGTGACAAATGCTTCTTAAGTCAATGGGAAAAAACAGATTATTTGTATCAGTGATGAAAAAGAAGAAACGTTTTTGTAACAGTGATTTACAACCACTAACTCTTCCAGGACAACATGAAGATACTTACTAAAGAGATCATCTTACCGATGATTCAACATAAGCATCTCCTAAAGAGATAATGATGTGAAATCACGATTTCTGGACCTGAAACAGATGTTCTGAATTCCATGGTAGCTGAATGCATGTGTTTATTTTATCACGTTTATTTAATCATATCAGTTAATATTGTGTGACTACTCAAGGTTCATTTTATCTGAATTTTGCTACGGCTCAATTTCGCACATGTTGCATTATAAATGAGCCTCCAAGTACTCTGTCATGCATATTGTATCATGCAATTATTAATTTATGTTTATTTTTCCTGCCTATTTCCATGTGTGTTTATTATATGTACACAAATTCTGTCCTTTTATTGCAGCAATAAAGGAGATTATGCTGCAGGTTATGTTAAGCATTACTTTCAATTTTAAAGAAAAGCACAGAGCTTTACCCCTAATTTTCTCTATGGCTTCCAGCGGCAGTTTTCATGACCAGCAAGCTTGTTTCTCTCTGCTAATAAAAGTATGGCATATTGTCCTAATTTTCATTTCTTTTCCCTCAGACCACTTCTGGACCCTTTCTTCTGCATCCTAGTAAGTTTTGTCATTCAGGTTCTCCAATAAAGAAAGTAAGAATCCAGCTGATGTAGCTGCATGGAGCCAAGAGCCCATCCTGGTTTGTAGGAGTTGGCCTTTGCAGGACAATATAGTTTTAAGTGTGCTAAAACTGTTTGCAATGTCCAGAATCAAATAAGGGCTATGATGGGAGAAGCAACATGCTCAGAGAGGACTGTGTCCTTTGCTGCTAATCCCTCCAACACCCCAGAAGTGAGTTTCATCAGAAGTTCTGAACTCCTCCAACTTCCATAGTAACATCAAAGGGCATGTTCTGGATAGAATTATCATTTCTTGATGGATTTCTTGCTCATTAAGAGTTTTCACAGTGAAAGCAGATGCAGGCTGTCATTTGTTACGGCGAGATAGTAATATACAGCTCATCAGCAGCTCATGCAGTTGCTTGCAACTTGGCTCTCATAGGATATCCTGGCCAGTCTGCTTCACACAAGTAGTATAAACTGTTTCATCAGGGACTCGTCTGAGTTGTCAGAGCCATTGGCAGTATTGCATTTGCATGCAGGAACTATGGTGTTCAATATACAAAGAGGTAGATTGGCATACATACGCTTGCAAAGCCACTCCATCTCAGGCTGAAAATGCCAATTAAATGTCCCTGAATTCACGTGGCTGCACTGCATCTGAATCATTTCCTGACAAACTGCTTTCAGTACCACTTGAGATGGAGAAAAAGAAGAAATATTCAGTAATGTTTTTCAAATTGCAAATGATAAAACACCTCCCATTTTCAATAGAGTAACCTAGAGTCCAGTCCTTGAAATATCTGCATTTATCTGCCAATTCAGAACAATCATAGACCCAAAGAGCACATCTACCCTGGTAACATGACCATGTTTGCCATTTGCCGAAGGCAAAACCCCCAATGTGCTAAAATATGCAATCAGGGAGCAGCCTACAACAAAGGATTGGCCTAGCTGTGGGCAAAGATGGACAAAGATGGACAGCTATCTTTACAGGACCAAGGAGAGGTTGAAATGCTTGTTAAAGGGTATGATGCAGCTCACAGCGTGGGAAAGTAATTGTGTTATCAGGAAAGAAGGAGGTTCCAAACTGTGTTATGGAAAGGTAAAAAAAGCCTGGGTAAGGACATGGGTTTGTCGTGAGGGATGAATTTGGTCTGTTTGAGTGTAAATAAAAGCTATTAGACAGGAGAATGTCATAAACTGTTTGCTTCTTTATTGATATTATTATTTCTGTTGTTATTATTTTTCCTGTGTTAAAATCGGTGTGATGTCAAGATAGGTGAAAGGAGTGTTGCTGTGTGGTGTGGAAAGGAAAGAGATTATGAGTCAAAATTGAGAGTGATTACAGGCTTGTCAGCAACAACATAAGTTGTTGTATGCAGGGACTGGTATTAGATCACCCCAGCCAGCTCATCACAAAATCCTTCTGGGATCTACTTCTCTATTTCCTGTTCCATGTAAAAGACTCTTCAGACTGTGTGCTATATATTCTTATAGTGTGTTCAGGTCAAGCAAGATTCTGCTCTTGGAAGAATCATCAACATTTATGCTCTTCAAATGCTATATTCTCTGTGGGACGCATATGTGACCACAAATACTACATGATTTTTTTTGAAATACGAATGATATTTTGATCGCAGAATCACAGAATGGCCAGGGTTGGAAGGGACCTCAAGGAACATGAATCTCCAACCCCCCTGCCACATACAGGGCCACAAACCCCCACATTTGATACTAGACTTGGTTGCCCAGACCCCATCCAGTTTGGCCTTTAACACCTCCAGGGGTGAATGGGGCATCCACAACCTCTCTGGGCAGCCTGTTCCAGCACCTCATCACTTTCATAGTAAAGAACTTCCCCCTCACATTCATCTTCCCTCCCTCGGCTTAAAACCATTCCCCCTTGTACTGCAGTTATCTACCCTTTCAAAGAGTTGACTCTCCTCCTGTTTGTAGGCTCCCTTTAGGTACTGAAAGGCTGCAATGAGGTCACCCCGCAGCCTTCTTTTCTCCAGGCTGAATAATCCCAGCTCCCTCAGCCTGTCTTCATAGGGGAGGTGCTCCAGTTCCCTGATCATTTTCGTGGCTCTCTTCTGGACCCTCTCCAAAGCTCCCTGTCTTTCTTGTACTGGTGGCTGCAGACCTGGACACAGTACTCCAGATGGGGCCTCACAAGAGCAGAGTAGAGGGGGACAATCAGCTCCCTGTCCCTGCTGGTCACCCCTCTTCTGATGGAGCCCATGATACCATTTGCTTTCTGAACTACAAGAGCACACTGCTGGCTCATGTTAAGTTTTTCATCTATCAGGACCCCCAGGTCCTTCTCTGCAGGGCTGCTCTCAAGGACCACTCCTTCCAGTCTGTATGGATGCCTGGGATTTCTCTGGCCCAAGTACAAAACCTTGCACTTTGCTGTGTTGAACTTCAACAGGTTCACCCGGGCCCACCATTCAAATCTGTTGAGGTCCCTCTGAATGGCATCCCTTCTTTCTACCGTGTCAACCACACCACTCAGCTTGGTGTCGTCAGCAAACTTGCTGAGGGTGCACTCAATTCCATCATCAATGTCATTGATAACGATGTTGAAGAGCACCGGTCCCAAGACCGGTGGGGGATGCCACTCGTTACTGGCCTCCACCTGGACACAGAGCCATTGATGACCACCCTCTGTCTGCAGCTTTTCAACCAATTGCTTATGCAACACAGTTTGACACTTTGTCATCTTAACACTAGATGTAGAAGAAAAAGATCTAAATATAGACTTTTTATAATGGCTCATATACTCATTTTACTGAAAATATTCTGCTTTAATTTGATGGGTAGTCAGCAATGGTATGATTACTGTGTTGAACTTAACAGCTTTACAGGCTTCAGACCACTTGGCAGCTGTGTCAAAACCTAAAGTCAACAGTATTCAGCTGACTGTTTTTACTGGAAGAGCCTATGAGGAGAACACTCAGCAGACTGAGAAACTATCTTAGATTGAAAAAGTTTGTGTTTTTTTTTTCAAAAAAAGAGAGAGGAAAATGTGTATTTGGGAAGTTAGAAGTGATATTTAGGAAGAACCCAATGCTTGTGTTTGGTCTGGTATAGCCTTTTCATAGTTTGCATAATCCAGCTGATTTCCCTCCTGAGACTGTGAAATTTCCAGTTTCCAAATGCTGCACACTCACCTGGCTTGCAGTATTGATGTAAAGTAAAAAAGATTGGGTGAGATCTGATCATATCCAACATATTTAACTGTCAAAGGGATTTGGAGCCAAAGATTCATGGGCTTTGGGTTCCAGTTGGCCTGAAGTGTCTAGATAATCAGTTTACGGAACATAGTGAACTTTTTGGAGTGTCTAACAGTTCAGCTCTATGAGTGTACATAAAAATTTCATTTCTGAAGTGCCTCAACATTATAAGAAGAGCCTTCCTGCTTTTTCTTCTGTGTAAGTTTAATTTTTCTGTGAGTCTCCTATACATTTCTTGAAATCTGTTCTATAAGATCAAGATAAATAGAAAATTTTAGAAGAATCTAGATGTAAAACGGATGAATGAATGTCTGAATAAATAGATAAATTCAGAACAGTCCATGTGAAATATTACAGTAACAATTTCTGTTTTCTGTGTTAACCAGCCAGTTTAATCATTGGCACAGGACGAAAACCTCAATAATGAAATAATCTCAGGCTTGATTTCACAATCCAGCATTGCATAACATCTATGGATTTCAGTGCTTCAACCACTAAATCTTCATATGAAAAACAGCCAAGGGGTAAATGCTATTTGCTTACTTAGCTGTGATAAGAACTGATCCCAAAACCCAAGTTAATAGAAATCTGAAGCTTTGACATGGTATTAAGAAGACTGCAGTGTTTTCTCATGGAGGGCAATAGGTTATCAGTCTTTGCAACCGGAGAAGTCCTTTAGTCCATTCCATGTAAATATAGTTACCAGGGGTACATTCCAGCTGCTCTTTTAATATTTCTCCTACTTTAAATATACACAATTGAAAATTTAAATGCAAGATTATCATTTAATTTTTCCTCTCTTGCTACTGGAAAACACTGCTGTAAGCACTTCTGGTCAGAGTTCAGCGTTCCTCTCCAGAGATACAGATATATCACTGCTTTATTTATTAACTTCTGCAGTAGAGACTAATTTGGTGACCATAGCAAAAAATCCTCAGAGGTCATTGGTCCAGATCCATAATTTTTAAGTCTACTAGAAGAAAGAGTAAAACACTCTGAGAAGCGTAACGATGAAACCCCAATAAAAATCAAAGATACTCATTATTTATCTAAAAAAAAAAAAAAAAAAAAAAAAAATCGTATTTATACTGATGTATTTCAGTGGTGTAAGTAGTTGTCTATTATCTGCTGACTGCTGCTGAAGTATGTTCTGCCAGAAACGAATGCTTCTTTTATCACCAGTTTCCACTCAGTAACTGACCTTTAGTTCCTGTGGGAATAATTAGGATCACTGACGAGAGTTATTCATATTTTCAGACTCCTATGAATAACATGATGATGCGATTTCCTAACTAGATGCAACCCAGTAGCCTTTGCTCATTCACAAAAGGATTGCTGATAATGATTAAATATACTTTCGTAAGTTTGCTTTTATTTTAAACAAGGCTCAATGCGCTCTGTGTGTTACAGCGGTTACTTGACTCTCCATAAGCCTCTAGATGCCCAGGTTAAAGGGGAATCAGTCATTAAAGATGAACGATGAGTACAGAAAGAACAGACTCAGTTTATCTGCCCCTTTTTGAAAATAAATATCCTTCTGCACGCTCACGTCAATTGATTCTCTGTTGGAAGTCCCAGTGTAGCTGTTCCTGACCATAAAATACCTGGCAGAGGACAGATCTTTTACATTAGGTTCCATTGCAGGTACTAGGCAATAACTTTTCTCAATGATACAGTCCCAGAGGAAATGAGTAACTGCTTCTTTTAGTATTATTATACATTAAATGAGCTGTTAATTTTCCACCCTATTTAAAATTCATATGTGTTATAGCAATGATATTCGACATCTCACCTTTGCAGTAAAAATAGCTTGGTGGCAATTCCTAAGTTAATATTAAGATGCTGTTTCAAACTCCTTGCATTGTTAAATAATCCTCATATTTTTTTCCCCTAGTTTTCCCCATGTGTCCCTTTCCTCTGAAGTCCTTCCAGCCTGATACATCCCAAACCTCTATGCAATATATAAGGCTAATTTTACTCAGGAAGTACTTGACTGCTTTAGTGGAACCAGTTAGAAACATGTAGATGCATTTGTGCCTGCATAGATGTCTGCATGGACATATTATGATGCTGACACCTTTGCTGTAACAATCTTTCATTACAATATTGGTCTTGTGTGTCTCTCCTGCCATGTATCTACTGCTAACTTTAATAAATTTCTAAAGCCACTGGAACTCTGCCACCTCATGAGAGTAAGGCAATAATGCAGCTATGAAAACAAAGCTTTTTAGACAGAACTTGAGAAATGATCTCCTAATTTGAAGTGTTTATTCATTTCTGCAGTTTAACTTTAGCTTTCACAGTTCCTTGTCACAGTGGTTGTAAAGTTCTGTACTCTTATTTTAACCAATAATGCAATGGCTTCAGCTAAATTAAGCTTTTGACTTTGTTGCCCCAAGCAATGGCTCCTGAGCCCTATGAAACATCACATTGTCAAGCTGCTCAAAGACGTAGAAAGTGAGATGGAAGTCAGCTGTTGAAAGAGTGGATGAAACAGCCCAAACCATTTTACTTCTCTCCTGGAAATCTCAGCAGTGCATTGACGAATACAGATGATTAAACTTGTGAGGATATCTTACTACAACCCCTGAATGGGAAGATGTCGCCACCTTTGAATTCCTGGGCCATCCAGAATTCGATATATACCTTTGTCATCAGATCATGGAGAGCCTTCCTCTTTCTGAGTCAGAACACTCACATCATTTTTCTAATTTTTTATGAAACTAAAACTGAGATATATCTTTAATGTCCCAAGTTTACACAGAAAAAGTGTGGCTTTGTGTTACAGAAGAGTTACTGCGTGTCACACACTGCCATGACAGGCAGATTATTTGAACGGTCCTATGACTACGCTATTTATGTGTGCCATACACAATGAACCAAATAATAAAGAAGTAAAGCATAGACACAGTCTTAATCAGCAGAACCACTTGATTTTAGAGAAAATCATTAAGAACTGGTGTCCTTGGGGGCATTGCATTTGCTTTTAAGGCTGAACTTAGAGGACTATGCATAGTGTCAGCACTGCTTAAACTACTTGTTCTGCTTGCTTATCCACACAGTTAAATGTGCTGATAAACTTCTTCCTTGCTCACTTTTATCCCAAACTGTCTCTTCAGAATTGAACCCGGAAAGCCTGATATATTGAACAGTCAGTGCAACTGGGAACCTACTCCTATAATTGACAGTATTGTCACTGAAGAGAACAATGTATGAAGGGGAATGTACCTAGAGGGACAGTCTATCACATGGAAGCAGAATGTAATCATCCAGTTTACAATTAATGGGATGCCAACTGCAGCCATCCCTCCACTGCCAAGCTGTGCTTCTTTACTGATGGTAAATGGCAGGGTCTTGGTTTTATGTCATGTCTAAAAGAAGCTACCATGTGTTTGTCATGTAAAAGGCACAACCTTGGCTTTAGGTCTTAGGGCTGATGTCCTGTCTCTGTATATGATTAATGTGTTTTATAAATAGTATTTTGGCCACAGAAACCATCTAGGAAAAGGAGAGTAATTGGCAAAAAAAGGTTCTAAAGCATATTAATTACAGAATGCAACTGACTGAAATTTGAGAACAGTTTTTGCATTTTCCTGTGAGTGTTCGGGCTTCTTTTTCATGCATTTGAAGGTTCAGTTAAAAAAATTCAGGAATAAAAATAAAGGCATTTAACAATCTATGGATGTAGAGTTCCATGGGAATAAGTTGTTTCAGTCTTACATATTTTTTGAGCTTTGTTCCAAGTAAATTAAAAAACACGCCTTTGAGCATGTTCATTAGTTTGTATACCTCTTGTTGTGGAATGTTCACTCATTGATCTGTCAAAAAAAAAACCAAAAGTGGATTATGATTTGGCCAGATGGCTTGCAAAGATTACCTTTAACTGTTAGGTGTCAGGAAGAAAAAAGTGCGATTGAATTTGTCAAATGCTTATTGTAACTCACATTTAACTCACAGAATGAAGTCCAAGAAACTTGTCTCAACTGACTTAAGTAGCAGTGCTTTCTGAACTGAGTCTAGAAAATGTCTCTTTTCTAGCCACTTGTCTTCAGCTGTCAACATCTAGAGGAACAATTGTTACTGCTGTCAGAACTGACACAAAATGTCAGCCACAGTCCTGGATTAACTTCTCTTTGGGTGTCTTGCAAACTGCTCTTGCTAGCAACGATCCATACTCTTATTTCATAAGTCATAGTTCTTGCTGGTTGTGTTCTAGCTTTATTTATTTTATTTTATTTTATTTTATTTTATTTTATTTTATTTATTTTATTTATTTATTTATTCCTCATTATTGATGTTTTTCTTGATTTATGGGCCTTATTAACTGCTTTTCTAATATAGAGAATAAGCTGCATTACATATATAAATTCTTTGAACTCTGCAGAATGTGAGGATAGGAGCTGGAGCATTTACCTGGAAAATCTTGGATTGCCAATGCATTGCTCTGAGAGGCTGTGAGCACAATGAGGAAATGAAAGCAGAATCTGTGCTTTGCTCAGCACACATTAAAGGCATTGTTCTCTTACTGTCTGAGCTCTTCACTAATGCTCTTTTACATTCTATCACTGCATTTGTGAAAGAGCAGGAATCTGACAAAGTCAGACACCCTTCAGGTGAGCCTTAATGCAAACCCACCTCAGGTGGTACAACTTGCATGGGACATGGATGACATGGATCCTTGAAAAGTTTAGCCAAACCAGAAGAATCAGTGAATGCTACCAGAGACAGCAAAATTTGTTTCCTTTGCTAGATTTCCTTTTAGGGTAAATTATGCCAAAATGTGGTTCAACCACATGTGGCCAGAAAATCTTTACTTCTTGTTAGAAAATGACCTGGATATGAAGCATCTTCCTGTTTACTCTTGCAGTTGGTGCTTGGAAACTGGACATCCAGATGTGGGGGCAGGTAGAGAAGGGTGGGCCAATCCCTGCGATGGAGACCTCAGCTCAGCATAGCAAAGCATACGTTCCCACAAGTAAAACATGATTCTATGTAAACACTACCCGAATGAGCAATTGTAGAGTCCTACACCTGGAAAGGAATAACTGCATGCATCAATCCAGGTTAGGAGCTGACCTGTTGGAGAGTAGCTCTGATAGGGATAGGGACAACAGGTTGGCCACTGAGCCAGCAGTGTGCCCTTGTGGCTGAGAAAGCTGATGGTATCCTGGGATGCATCAACAAGAGAGTGGCCAGCTGGTTGAGGGTGGTGATCCTCCCTCTCTACTCTGCCCTGGTGATGTCATATGTGGAATACTGTGCCCAGTTCAAAAAAGGCAGGGATCTTCTAGAAAGAGTCCAGTGGAGGATGACAAAGACGAGTAAGGACCTGGAACCTATCTCATAGGAAAAAAAAGCTGAGAGACCAGGGACTCTTCAGCCCGTAGAAGACTGAGAGGTTTATAACTATCTAAATCGCAGGAGTCAAATGAATGGGGCTGTGTAATTTTCATTGCTGTGCGGCAGCAGGACAAAGGGCAGTGGGCACAAACTGGAACACAGGAAGTTCCATACAAACACAAGGAACAACTTCTTTATTGTGAGTGTGACAGAGCACTGGCATAGGCTGTCCAGAGAAGTTTTGGAGTCTCTTTCTATGGAGATTTTCAAGACTCATCTGGATGCCCACCTGTCTGACCTGCTGTAGGGAGCCTACTTGAGTCAAGAAGTGGACTTGATCTCCACAAGTTCCTTTGAACCTCTATGATTCTGTGATTCTGTGTAATTCTGTAATGCAAAATGTGACTGATGTAAAAAAAGGGTTAAAAAAAGGATTATCTCGTGTATTCTAATGACAACCTTAAGCTATCATGTCAGTCTTACGAGGTCATAACTGTATCCTCAAATCCACATACTGTGAGGCCAGAGACTTTTTTTTTTTTTTTTTTTTTTTTTTTTTTTTTTTTTTTTTTCAGCAAATCATATATGAGCGTAATTACCAAGTTGTTTCTTTTCAGCTTGGATAGAATGGCAGATCCACAACTTGTTAAGTGTAGTGGAAGTTTCTCCACAGGTTTCTATGGCTGCCATACGTGCTGAGCTGTGTGCTCACCTTACTTAACGTTCTGGTAATTTAGAAGTAAATATTCAAATGTAAATGGAAGCTAAAACCTAGCATAAATTGTTACAAGACATATCTCAGCCTCTTCCTGAAGCTCTGAGTACATTAAAGCAGGATATAAATGCATATAAAAACTGCTTCTGGAATTTGACAAATTCTTTTTGCCACTGAGAGAAAACCAGGTGCATTTCAGACAAATGAGTAAATAGCTTTAATTGCCCAAGACAGTAAAGCAACTGTAGGACTACTTCATTCAGCCCATGTACAGCAATCTGGGGGCTTTGTCCTTCTTGCTCTCAGCTCTGTGCACAGAAAGCAAAAGGCTAGAGTTTCATCTGGAGATGCTTTAACAGCACTTAGGTGAGGCACCTGAGATGAGCCCAGTGGAGCAACTGCTGTAAACTTCAGAGAGTGAGAGGAGAGTCAGAGCCATTCGTGCTGGCTAACACAAGTTTGCTGGCAGACGTTCATTACACACATATTTTATAAATACGTATAAAATCAGAGTTTACACAATTTATATATCTCACCTTAAATTAAACACGTACAAATCATAGGTCAAGCTCATAAGAGGTACCACTGAAGTCAGTGGAATAAAAGCTGGGATACATAGACTTTTAAAATTTACTTCTGCTTTGTCCTAGTTGGATGCTGCTCAGAATAAAATTTGCTGCAGCAAGAATAGTTAGGTGAGTAATGAGTGCTGTCCTAAGGAAAAGATTTGAGAATGGGCTGTTTGAATCAATAGCGGAGCAATCTCTGGCTTTCTGAGTGTATAACCAGAGAATAAACAAAGCAACAATGATTTCTCATCCACAGCATTTTTGTTTTTTGTGTTTTTTTTTTATTATTTTTTTTTGGAGAAAGGAGTACGCATATTCAAAGAACTTTTAGCCAACAGCAATAAAACACTTCGTGCCAGTCCGCTGTTGCTTGTATTATAATATCACATAGGCTTGAGCCGCGTTTCTTGTGTTCAGTGCTTTTTGTTTGTGCATTGTTAGGTTTGGCTGGCCACAGTACCAACGTACTCAGGGTTGGCAGGTTCTTCCACTGCTTTTAGAGTGTAAACATTCATTTTTACAAAGAAATGATTTTTTTTTTTTTTTTTTTTTGGCTCTGCTTTATATATAATGGCTCGAGAAGAAAAAAAACTGTGAGCAAACTACTACCAAGATTTCTTTGCACCTATAGTTACAGTATAAAATGAATGAGAGTAATTAGAGGCTCACAGCCTCATAGCTCTTGCGAGGATAACCCAGCCAGTTCTATGAAAAGAATATTGAAAAATCCAACTTTTTCAGAAAGTCATTCATCTTTGAGTGGAAAGGGGTTTCAACTGGCAGAAATCAACACCATTTCACTGATCTCAGAGGAATTGTTCTGTCTTATAAGGTTTACAGCTGAACACCATCCAGATCTTAGATTTCTCTCATCATTTTTTCCATGAGAAAGGGAAACAGAATTATCCCATTGCATTGAAGAAAGCAACAATAAGAGAAAAGCAACAAATCCTCAGCTGTCTTTTCCCTAATCACCTACGTCACAGGTGTGTTGTCTTATGTTTCTTTTACCTCAGATATGCCTGAAACCCTGAGCATAACATTTGAAGCACCCCTGGAACACAGAGGTAAGCACTTTTCATAATTTGAGATAGAGCTGAGAAGTGAGAAGTAACTCACACATTTCAGTGGGTTCAACCTCCCTGCAGAGCACCTGCCTTGAAATATGAAAAGGTCTGCACTTCCTAGTTTGTTATCCTTTACAAAGTTTCTTCACTAATAGGTTGTACCATCTGTTGGGCAATTTGCCTAGATGTCATCTTGCCAGCAGCACTCCTGTATTTAGTCATGTTGCAATATGTACGAATAGAGCAGATAGACACCTGCCTCCTTTTTCCCTGTGTTTGATGGAGTGGGGAGGAAGAGCTCTGAGTGTTTTTCTTCTTTCTAATAATTTCAGTTCTTTTTTCTTTTTTTTTTTTTTTTTTTTTTCCTTTTGATTCATCTGTGTAAAACACAGAGAAGGTTTTTATCCTGAACATCTAAGCAGATGTTTAAAAAGTATTTTTTTTCTTTCTGAACTTTTCTTTCTTTGGGAGAAAAGAGGATGATAACTGGATTTTTAAATTCACTTTCTTTCACTTAAAGCCATATAGTCAAAGTCAGTATACTCAGATAAATTTCTGATTCAATGCTATTCCTTCTAAGGCTTTTTTTTTTTTTTCTGGAAAGTTTAAGTTTCCACTTGATGCCTCCTCTATGTCCAATCAGATTTCTCTAAAATCAGAAGGATCATTTAAGCTAACCTCACAGAGAATAAAACAACAGAGGTTTCTCATATTCAGTCACAGCTTTTGAAGTTACATATATCAGAAATCATAAAGTCATGCAATCACAGAATCATCAAGTTTGGAAAAGGTTCCTAAAATAATTTAGTCCAATTGTCAGCCCACCCCCACCATGCCCACTCATCAGTCCCTCAGTGCTACATCTTTATGGATCTTGAATACCTCCAGGGATGGTGACTGCTCCACCTCCCTGGGCAGCCTCTGCCAGTGCATCACCACTCTTCTGAAGAAGAATTTTTTTCCATCTATTCAGTCCGAACCTCCCCTGCTGCATCTTGAGGCCTATCCCTTTCATCCTACTGCTGTTACCTGGGAGAAGAGGCTGACTCCCGCATCACCACAGCCTTCTTTCAGGTAGTTGTGGAAGGTGATAAGGTCTCTCCTGACCGTCCTCTTCTCCAGACTAAACAATCCCAAAATGATAGCTGATTCAGTGAAGCCCTAAACACGTGGGACTGTCTGTCACCATGCATTTGCCATGCATCTTTGGGACCTGTGATGTTAACATTCTCTGGAGGGTAATCCAGTAAGCACTTTCAGGTAAACAGTAACCTACCCTAAAGGACTCAATACCTCCAAATGGTAACACTGCAGGTTTACCATTCCCGCAGTGACATTCTTCACTTGTGTCCTTGATGACTGTAGCTTCCAACAGCTACTTGCAAAGGCCCTTAATCATAAATGGGGAGAAGGTACTACATAGGCGCAGCAGGACAAAATTAAGGGCTTGTTGGTAGAACATCACCTGTTGTTTTTCTGGATGGTTTTTATCACACTGTGTTACTTTCATCTGGAAGAGGCTAAAAAAAAAAATCATTTAAATAACCCATTATAAACAAAACCTGGAATTAGTAGGGTGAAACAATAATACAGCAGGACTCTCAGGTTACTGTAAGAAGCTGGAAAGACAGAAATAATATAAGAGAAAATTGGGGCAGATATAAAACAGAGGAGAACATGTTATTCTAATTATGTTTTTGAGAAGTCCCTCTTTCTTTATTCTGTAGCTCAGGTTTCAGCTAGCAAGCATAATTTGTATTTTCTGTATTGATTCTTCTTTAGAAATATAATTGGCTTAGGTGACTGTGAGATGATTTGATTCCCTCTTTGGTTTGCAAGTTCTTCCTTTTCATTCATTGACTTATCCTCTGCTTGTCTTCATCTACAGTAAATCCAGGTCAGTGAGTTTACACAGAGAAGTTTTAGTTTTTTGAACTGGATTCACGACGCATTTGATGTGATCTTACTTGAAGGACCTGTGGGGGGTTCAGAGTGTCAAGACTGTTCAGACTATCTCTGATGGATAGAGTGAGGAAACATCTAATCTGCACCTGAATCATAGAATCATAGAACTATAAAATCATTTGAGTTGGAAGAAACCCTTAAAGATCATCTAGTTCATCTCTCCTGCAATGAACAGGAACACCTACAGCTAGATCGAGTGCTCAGAGCCCTGTCCAGCTTGACCATGAGTGTGTCCAGGGACAGAGCTTCTACTACATCTCTTGGGGACATGTTCCAGTGCTTCACTAAACTTACAATAAAATTTCCTTATATCCAATCTAATCTCTCCTCTTCCAGTCTGAAAAATTTGAAGAGTTCTGGTTTGGCTTCTTCTGCAAGTTCCTATCCTGCCTACACCAAAACTGCTCTTTGTGTGAACAACATGCTGAGAAAATTTGGATATTTGCTTCAGAACCACATCATGGATACAAATGAAAGCACGGCTATGGCAAACTGAGCTTGAGGAAAGATGTGGAGAACCCACACAGCAAAGTGAGGCTTTATCTCAACAGCGTATCCATTGAATCATAGGATATTAAAGGTTGGAAAAAACTACTAAGGTCAGCTAGTCCAACCATCAGCCCATCAGCATCACATCCATTAAACCATGTCCATATCGATAAGATAGTTTTCAATTGTTCACAGGGAGCTTACCTTCTTTTCTGGCCACCTCTGTATCTGACTGAGTGAAGGAAACATAAAAACCTGGGAACCTCTCCTTCACCTGGAAAGCATTCTGGTGGTTTCCCGAGAAGGCGAGGTATACTCTTTTTAGCAGAACTAGAAGGGAATAAGCACCCTGTATAAGGCAACAGTTTCAGTTAGAAGATGAAAGCACGGAGGGGGAAAAATGAGCTATTAAAGCAATCCAGTCTTCGGCCTCATAATACAAGGTTTTGTAAGTGACACAGTTGTGCCTGCAGTGAGACTCAGCAGCACTGCTGAGTGTTTCCTGATAGCACATTTGCATGGCACTCAGGATAATTGTGCCAACTGCTCTTTCATCCACTCCCTCATCACTCCTCCAGTTCTTTAAGAAACAGTGTGAGGTATAGATTTCATATACATTGCATGCTCCTAGTCTTGAGTATTGAGATGCTTCAGGAGGAAAGTGCAGTGTTTGTGGCTGATCTTTCACAGCGCTGTATGCAATATTGTCATGGCTTTGTGATTTTTGGCTTTCGGTATTCCACATCATAACATCATGTGGGGCACTGGGACTTCAACTGTTAATGCTCAAGTCCTGGCTACCTGCCCTGAAGAGAAGAAGAACTACATTCCCCAGGGGACCTTGCGGTCAGGGAGAGGAGTTTAACTCCTGGCAAGGTCACTTTAGTTCTCTTTCTCGCCTGCCCTTCGTCGTGGACACTGCTCCCGTCTCCCTGCTGCTCAACTGGACTGCGCATCTCACCTCAGAGTTGTGGTGAGGCCTATGCACCCTTTCGGATATTCTCTCTCTCATTATATTTGATTTATTAGCTTCAATTCTGATTATATTGTATTATAGTGTGTTATCTTGCATTCCGATAATATACTTAGTAAATTAGTTTGTTTCTCCTCAGATCGGTGCCGCTGTTTTTAATTATTTTGGGGTCCCCTGTTTCCTTTTTTTCCGGAGGCGCGGATCTGCGGATCCCTCCGCCCCGCTCGTCACGGAACTGGGCCGAACCAGCCCGTAAACCGTTGACAAATATGTTTTGCAACTCGTGTTTGGCTTAAATCTTGATGGGCTACGAGAGTTGCAACACAAAGTCATTTCTCCTTCAGTCCCTATAGGCGTACCAAATGTGTCACACTCTTTCAAAAATCACTGAAGTTACAAAACTCATTACATTCTAGTTTAATTATATCTTCTTTTTTTATTATTATTTTTTTATTTTTTTTCTCCTTTTTCTTCACTAGGTAACAATTATCGGTGAATATATATATTCAAGAGAATCTGCATTTTCTTCCTAGTCTGAATTCTAATATGCAATTTCATTAAAATTAGTCTGTTACCAAGAGAATATTCCAATAAAAGCTGGTAATAATGAAATAATTCTGTTTGGATTTAGTATAATTCCAAATTAAATGCATTAAGGTTCCAGTCATAATCTCTTTCCCACTTTGATATTTTTCCTTTCTTCCTTTTTTTTTTTTTTTTTTTTTATTCTTTTTTGCCTGCTCTTCAATAGCACAACTCACAATTCATGAAGGTAAAATCTTTTCAGTGTCTTCCAGAGATAACGTGCATGACTGCAACTGGCTTCCTGAAAATGTGCTCTTCTTTTGAACATGGCTGCACTTAGGCTGTATGTAAATTTTGAGATCAACCTGAGTCTGCTGAAATGCAGTTGTTTTAGAAGTGAGACAGCAATAATGGGCAGAAAACTAAGCCGGAAAGTAGCTGCTTGTGATATTTAGCAGGATAAAATTGTCCATGGTAAAATTTGGCTGGAATGCAGTGATAAACTACACCATTACTTATGAAGAATTGCTATGTTGAGAACAGGACCTTTCAGAAGTTTTGTTTTAGGATTCACTGAACAGGCAGACACTCAAATGTCATTAGGATTAGCTCAAGGCAAAGGACAGTATCACTTGAACAGTAAATCACTTCCTTAGATTTTGTTGTTACTGTTGTTTTGTTTTTAAGTTCCACTCCAAAAACCCTCATTTATTTGCTTCTTTTTTTCTCAGATTGTTAGAAGGCAGGATCTTGAAACTTAATTCTCCAGTCACAGAACCATAGGATCACAGAATCATTAAGGTTGGAAAAGACCATAAGATCATCCAGTAAAACTGCCAACCCATCCCCACCATACCCATTAAACACATCCCTCAGTGCCACATCTCCATGGTTCTTGAGCACCTCTAGGAACAGTGACTGCACCATCACTCTGGGCAACCTGTTCCAGTACCTATCACACTTTTGGAGAGGAAATGCTGACTAATAGTGAACCTGAACCTTCCCGGGTGCAAACTGAGGCCATTGAATCTCATCTTACCTCTGTTACCTGGGAAAAGAGGCTGACCCCTACCTCACTACAACCTCCTGTCAGGGAGCTGCAGAGAGTCCTTGCTGACATCACCAGCTTGTCCTTTTATGGGACTGTGCTGTTCGATGGCCAAAATCTGAAGCTGTACTTCCAGTCACTGTTGTAGGCTGTGGCATCTCTTGCCTACTAAGCAGCTGGACAAGGCTGCAGAATGTGCAAGCAGCCTGCATTTTGGGAAGCTGGACACCAGGTTTAAATGGCATGCTGAGGAGAAACTCTACATGTTGATGTTTCATTTCCTAATTTTAACAATCTGAAAGTGAAAATTACATACTTTTTAATTGCAAGCACTTGGTTTCTTTTTAAAAACAACACAACCCTTTCTGTCTGTTCTTTAATGCTAAAGATTCATGATCACTCTTTAAGTCCATGCTGTGCAATAACATAATTTATTTAAATTATTGCATTCACAATAAGAACAGCTCATAGAAAATGAAATGAAAGCATAATGCCTAATGGTGCAAAGCCTTCTCCATGACAGGTGCATCTCCCTTGCTGTTCCCTTTCCTTGCCGACTGCTCAGTCATGCAGTTATCTGTTGCTTCATCTGTGCCTGTAGTTTTTCAGCTCAGTGTATTAGACACAAGTGTATCTTAAAATCCCATGGAAACCACAAATTCTCTGTGTTTTATTACCACTATCTTGCTTGAAATTGGAGATTGTGACTCAGATAATAGAGCTAGAAAGGAGGATTAATTGGAAAGAGAAACTGATTGAACCGTTTCTCTATAAAAGCATTCATCAGTGTGAAAATGCTTCATAAGGTAGTGTTGATTTCAAAGGAACATTATATGAAAAAAATAAAAAAAAACCTCTCATAGTATGCAAACATACCTTTTCAGAAAAAATGATAGTTTTTTCGGTTCTTTTGGGTGGGGGGAGAATAATCACTTTTTTTGTTTTAACTTTTGTATTTTACTGTACATAGTTTTATTTTAGTGTATTACATTCATAATATTCCATACTATCTATTTGCAAATATATTGTACATCTTTTGTACAATATACATATTGTACAAATATATACAATATATTGTATATCTTTTATGATATAATTTAAAAGGTGGAAAAATTGAAATGTTTTGATCTCAACAGCATGATGCAAAATATGTCAGAGATATCAGAGCTGTCATTGCTGATTTTGTGAAGTTCTTAACCAGAAGTGGAATTTCCATGCTCTCTGCTCCCCTCTGTACCATCAGACCTCAAGAGCTCAATCAGAATTGTCAGAGAAGCTTGAGTGCTTGAATAGAAAGAAATTGCATTTAAAATACCATTAGTATCATACTGGTATTTTAAGTCTCTGTTACAGCTGTTAACATGATACACTGGGAAATCCTCAAAGACCATTAAGATTCCTTAAGTGAAAGATATATATATGTAAACGAATACTGCATGATGCTCTTTTACTGAGCCAATTGCTCGGTTTCATTTCTTAATATCTTTCACAGCAGTGATGCATCTGGGTCCATTCGTTTCTCTTACTTACACATTGTAATTTCCCTGAGACAGTCTGTGCTTCAGTCTGTTTTTTCACAGTCTGGAACGGCAAGTCCTGCTTCATGATTCCGAGTACATCTACAGCAGCATGAGGCTCAACCAGTGCTGCCTTGGATTGGTAAGTCTGATGGGGTGGTCCAGCTATTCTGAACCTGGTCACTCAGGTGTTATGGTTCAATAGTCCCATGCTAAGCTGTTGACTGCAGTGTGAACATGCTCACTGTGTTCACAGCCACGTGAATGGGAGCAGGCAAGTGCTAAAAAGGATTTTGTCAGTAGTGGAAGCAAATGCTTGTCACCACAGAAGACATATGGTCCCAGCTGTAGCTTTGTAATAACAGTATGGTCTTAAAAAGAAAAGACAATGGATTAATCACCTTCCTGAATACCTTTCTTTACGTTGTTCAGAGGTCTGTATGTATCTCCCTGAGCTTGGTGGACCTCATCCTGGAGGTTGCTGAAGCATCCGTGGAGATGTCGTCCTTGAATGAAGAGGCAGGGTAGTTGAGTGCCTGTTCATGGTCTGGCCCCTGTCTTACCTGATGTGGCAAGTCATTGTCAGAGCCACAGGAACCTCAAGCACTGACTCTTAGTTTCTGCCCTGACCATGGAAACACATTAATAATAATAATAATAGTAATAATAATGATAATAATAATAATAATAATAATAATAATAAACGGTAGATATAACTATAATGCTGTTCTCACATAGCACAACGTAGAGTTGTGTTTGTAAATCCACTGTTATTCAAATCCACTACTATGACGTAGTGTTACTGACACAGCCAGCTTCAATTATGTCAAAGTGTAAGGTGACATATTAAAAGGCTACCTCCATTTTAATGTTTTAAAAAACAGATATGTCTTTAGATGTGTTACTTATTCTTTTTTTTTTTCTTTCTGAGTTTTCATTTTAAAAAAAGAGATAAATCAGGGCATTTTCTAATCAGATATAATTGGTTTTTAGAAAAGTAGTTTGAAATACTCTGTAATTGCACTGATGAAAAAATGAGTTAAGACGATGGAAACTGTAACGAAAGTACAACCTTATAAGGATTGGGAGCTAATAATTCTGGATCAAAAGACAATCTTTTAACACCTAGCCTTTTCAGTCTTGTGTCTACCTTACAGCCATTAACCCTGAAAGGTAACATTAATAATAATAATTAGCCTATGTTTTCATTCTCACGTACCTATCTCTAAATTCTTGAGTGCGTGGCAGAGGTGCAACTACAAATAAATCTTGCAGTTTCCTGACTAGAGGCCGTGATGTCTTCTGCTGGGATTAGCAGTGCACTCAGTACAAAGCTCCCTTCTCTCCAAACTGTGCAGTTGCAGTGAATGAAATGCCATGCCACAGCACCATACTGTGGGCCCCAACTTTAAAAACTCATCTTTATAAGTCTATGGTATGTGCTGGCACTGGAATAATGGTGCCTGGTCACTGGGAGCAGAAAGTCAGAGCTTTGAAAACCATACCAGGAAACCTCTGTCTCACACTCTCTTGTTTTTGCTGAATGGGTGCTGGGAGTGAGTCTGGAAAAGGTGATTTGTCAAGAAAGAGGCAGAGGAACAGGTTTGTCACAGAGCAGCTACATGGGAATATTTGTTAATTTATCATCTATCGTTCCTCTTCTCTGTGAATGTCTAATTTGAATAGTAATGCTTCTGGATAAAGGCAAATGCTTTCCTATATCCTGTGAGCACTAAGCACATTTTGGATGCTGAATAATCAACGTACTTGGAGGGAAACATGGAAGAGCATTTAAAGGAGATAATTTTGTCTGTTGTCTGGTAATACAATGAAAATCTCTTTTTCTTGTACTGGAACACAGGCCCAGAGGCTGTTCCCAATGTATTTTACAAATGCAGTGGAAATTTTTGCTACAATACCCTTGATGTTTATTTATGCTTTCTGAGCAATCATGTCCTTCCAGTACTTTTCATGTATTCATTGGAAGTCAGCCTGCCACTTGTGTTCCCAGACCATAGCCATGGCTGTAGTGCATAGGAGAATACCTTTCTGAGCTGCAGTAGCACTTGAAGGGTGCACTATGATCAAACACGTAATTGGAAATACATTATTTTGGCCACTGGAGGGCTCACATCTTGCTCTTCAGCTCGGAAGTGAGATGAGGAGAAAGAGAGGAAAAGGATAAGTGACATGCTCAGTTCCCAGGAGTTTGTAACTCTCCATGAAAATATTTAACATAGAGTTCATTTCCCTGCTATACTCCTGCATCCAAAACATGAGAAAGTCAGCAGGAAGATAGGAACCACCTTGAGGTTTATGGGCAGTTTTTAACACATCTCTGAAGGAAATTATCTTCTGGTAAGTAAATCCTTCCATGCGCTCTTCTCTCTCATCATACCATTGTGTGGGGGTTTTCTGCCTCTTAGTGTAAAGCACATCTCACTGTGAGCCAGAGTGGAGAGGAGCAGAGGATGAATCTGGTTTGGTTGTCTTCTTTTCACATCCTTGTTAAAATTGGCAGAACTAGACTTTGTGAGGAAGAAATACTTTCTGCTTTCTCTCACTCATCAGCAAAGGAAAAAAAGAAACTGATTCCCTAAATCAAAATACCTGTCTGTCTCCTCCAGCTACCATAGCTCATAGCACAATGCTACTTCCGTGTAGGAATAAACTGAAGAAGTTCTTTGAACTTGCTGCAGTGTAACATGTGCTGTTGAACTGTCATCTGGAAGATGATGATCTTATGAAGCTAACATTATAAGGAGCTTTGCAAGTTGGAGAGTAGAATCATAGAATCATTTAGGTTGGAAAAGGCCCTTAAGATCAAGTCTGAGCATCAAATATATAGTTATGAAGGGTATATGAAGGGTATATGAAGGCCCATAGCAGACTTCAGTGCACAGTTTGAGAAGAAATTGTTGTAAATGTGAGGAGAAATTTATGTAAATTTTAAACTATCCTGTGTTCAAATATTTGAATTTACAGGAAGGTGGGGCCTGGGATTTAGTGTTCTCTATCATTAAAACAGATGACAGAAGCTCAACTCAGAGTAAAGCCAGAAAGAGACCAAAGCTTTTATCTTTAGCTACAAAAAAAAGACCACAAGACAAGACTGACAAAAGGAACAAACTGGGGGGACAACCAACTTACAGATGGTGAATCCAGTTCTGGGCCTGGCTTTATTGCATTTATGAAATGCACTACTCCATAGCAAGATGCAGTGATGTATGGGATCACTAAGTAAGAGTACAGAAGCTGTTAGCTTGTCTAAATATCACAGGAGACAAGGACGATGAGGTATTTGTCTGAATTTCAGGAGCAGTACATACATCTTACTGAAATGACTTTGCTGGATGATGAGTTTTTTTTTTCTCATGGCTGTTCTGCTTGTGGCTCAGAAGCTCAATCTAGTTCCTACATTTCATAGTGTAGATGTGCTTTCGGCAAGAAAAGAGTTCCTCAAGAGCCTTGAATCACTTTGACAATAAAGTTTTTGATGGATATATTCTCTGAAGTTACATGGGCGAATTGCCAGGGGAAAGCTCTTTTGCTTACTTGAAGGGAGGTTTTATAATTTGTTATTATTTGGCTGGGGGGACTAGTAGCAGCCCTTACTCCACCACTCACCAGCATAAGAAAGGGGTCATTTTAGAATTGTCTGGTATCTTGGTTTTGCCTTTGTGTATTGCATTTCATTCCTCGAGCGATTAAATTTTGCTTTTGGGTCAGTCACTTTTTTTGGACTCAAGACAGATATCCAAGAGAAATATCCGACAGCTTGTGTACTGGAGGACATCAGAGTAGATCCTTGAACTGACCATAAGCTGCTACAAACTCACCACGAAAGCAGGATGGAGAAAGCCTACTGTAGTCAGAGCAGCACATTTCTCAGCCATTCAGCCTTCCTCTCTCTTTCTTTGAGATGTTCAGATGACAAAGGCATAGGAACAGTCAGTCTCCCAGTAAAATAATTTCAGGGCTAATTGCTGCCATAAACTGTAGCTTTTGATTCCAGTCCTCATCAAGTCAACCCACATTTTCTTCCTGACGTCACGGAAAACAAACTTTGATTGCAATGGTTACCATATCAACTTCCTTTTCATTTGTGTTTCACTCCTCTAATAATTTTTCTCCTTTTATGATAATTTAGATATGGATGTTCACCCGTTCATGTAAGAAACATTAAAATATCTCCATATTCATCTCTGTCTATCAGTCAGTGACAAGCATAGATGCATTAATACTGAGAGTGCTACAGTGGAATTCAATTAACTTATTAATAAGACATCGGGATGTTTTAAAGCCTGTTAGTGCTGTGCTCTGGGATATGTTCCACACTCTGATAAATCTTCTGGGGTGTGTAGGCAGTAAGTGGAATGCATCTCTTTGTCAGTGACTTTGTGACCATGGATAAAGAAATGCCTCTTAATTCATTACAAATGGTTGTTGCTATAGCTCTTGTCAAGACTTCAGGAGCAATCAGATCTCACATCCCTTTACATAAGAGAGATGGCACAATCCTCCTTTTGTCTATCCCAAAGCATTTGCTCTCAGTTCTTTGATTTGTCCTTTGGAGACGCCTATTATCTTCCTGCATTTTTATGAGATTAGTGAATCACCTGTAATAGGCTTAAATTCAAATTGACTGAGCTCTGTCTCGCCTACTAAACTTGTGTAACTGACCCTACATGGACATACCTAGAACAATCAGATAAGATGGGTTGGTTCCATTCTCTAGCACTGAAAACAGGAGGTAGGAAACAGCTTGTATCCAGACAACTGAACTCCTTCCTCTTCCCTAAGGAAGGTTGGCCTCACTCATGGAGCCTGCTGGAAGGAGTTTCTTGCCTAGTGATGTTTTGAGTCATGCGTGGCTGTTGGCTGGAGGACTGGGTCAGTCAAACGGCTTTAGAAGCATGCTAATGATGAAAGGACGGGCTTCTGTAGAACAGAGCTCAAGGTTTTGCCTAGTATTGTGGCCTGTGAAAGCTGTGTGCCAGTCCTTAGATCTATGGCTCAGCACAGGATTCTGAGCAATACTAATCTTTTTAACAGAAATGTTGTGAACTAGTTTAAATGTGGAGAAATGTACAGTTCAGAGACTGGGAATTTGGATCTTGAATTAAAACACCTTTGAAAAGAATACAAAGAGCCCAGTATCCTTCCTTTAATTCAGCAGGGGAAAGAATGCACACCTAAATTAAATTAAATTTAAAAAAGCTTCCCTTCAGATATACTCTGTTTTGCACCTTAAAATATGCACTGAAGTGTATTCCCACAGAAATAATGTTCTCATGATTCCAATTAATTTAAATTCCTTATGGGACACCAAATTTTATATCAAAAAGAAAATGTTTCTGCGTTTCTCTCTTTCTCTCTCTCTTTTTTTTTATGTAAGGTTTTATCTAACTCACTCTTCTGAGGGAAGTGTTGAAAGCAAGTTTACTCATAGCATTTACTTACAAGAGGAGGTGTCATACAAGGAACCTGAACAGTGTGCTGTTGTATGAGGACAGAAGTTGTATCTTGGTTACGACCATTGGACTTTCAGATTAGAAAAGCCAACTCCCAGGGATGATGAGAGAGATAACTGGAAGGAAAAGTGAAATGAAAGTAATGGAAAGTCAGCCTTGGTAGATCAGGTGTTGTTTAGTTATTCTCAAAATGTTCCCTCTTTTTTTTCAGTTGATCTTTCTTGAAGACTGACTAAATTAGTACAGAATGATATTTGAGAAGATAAGTCCCCAACTGGTGCTTCTTTCCAAAAAAGGAAATTTGTGTCTGTGCATCTAAAGCTTCCAAGTGCCTGTTCTACAGTTATAGCTCTTAATTTCTATGAGAATTGCAGTTTCCTGGGAAAGTAGAGAAACAACTCTTCAGTTTTATGCAACTAGCAGTGTATCAAGTTTATGCTTTAACTTGAGACGAACTGTCCTCAAAAGATAAACAATACATACTCCATGGCAACTTAACTGTTCATTTATTTATTTGATCAGAACAGTAAAGTTTAATAGTTGGCTATAAAGCAGAAGACTGGAAGCTTTCTTATAATTTGGAGATAATGAAATATAGTGTAATATGTTATAAGCAGAAAATGGACATCCTGGTGATGTAAATTGAGTGGGTTTTCTGGTGTGTCCTATCACAGTGATCTGCAGACTCTGCAGATGTTTACACACATAAGTAACTCTTCAAAGTTAAATCAGTCTTTCCTGTCCTGTAGGTAGTTTCAATTTCCAAAGTAAAGGTGAGGTATAAGAATCTTTCTGGAGAGATGTGGTCCCATACTACTAGATAGGAGATCACTGTACTATGAGTACAACAGTCCTGCCTTATCCTTACACAAACCAAACCAAAAGATGGATTTAATTCAGTTCCACAAGACTCAGTACTGTCTAGAGTAGTACTCACTGAATTAACCTCACCACCTGTATTAAAAGAGACTCTATAACTAATATTATAGGAAAGGAGAGAACCAGCAGAGTTGTTTCATTAGCTGTTCTTTTTGCTGTTTGCAAAACAGTCTGGAAGATGCACAGAAGCGAGGCATGAATCAGTTTGCTTTGGATTGTTAAATCAGCACTATTGAAATAACCAATACACTTCAGTGTTCTCTGTGAACGTGTGAAAAAATATTTGGGATTTTTGTTTTCTTTTTCCTTTTAATGTCCCATAGAACATTTTGAACTCAAGTTCTCCAGGCGTGAACTGTAATTCCATAACCTACAGTCCAGGAAAAAGAGTCATACTGGGGATGTTTTGGGCAGTTTGACTCCTCCACTGCTCATTTCTTCATTCCCAACCTCTCTGTTAGCCAGAAGTGTCTGGTTGAGACCTTGAGTGTTCTCATCCCACTCAGTTTCTAACTATCTTTTTTGGAATATATGATGAATGGTGTGATTTTAGGCTTCTACTGGCACTTACTAAAGATGATGCCTTGACTTTGTCATCTCTTGATGGCAGAATTTTAGGAATCACAGAATTGATTGAGTTGGAAAGGACGCTTAAAGGTGATCTGGTCCAATTCTCCCTGCAGTGAATGGGGACACCTACAGCTCCATCAGGTGCTCAGAGCCCTGTCCAGCCTGACTTCCAATATCTCCAGGGATCAGGCATCTACCACATCTCTGGGCAACTTGTGCCAGTGAGTGCTGAGTCACAGAAATGGATGGAGTAATGACCTGCTCTATAACTGTAAAACAAACATTAAAAAGCAACACGCAATGGAAACACCATACAGAAACAGCTCTCACATGTGTGGCATGGTCAGAACCAAGCACTGGGTTATTTCCCTGAATGAAGGATTGATACAGAACACTGTCCCAAGCAGTAACAAAGGCGTCACACAGATGCGACTGCATCATGATGCTGGACGTGAAGTGGTGAGATGCTAAAGAAAAAAACAGATCCCTGTGCAAGTTTTGGAAGCTTTGACATGCCTGCAATACCACTCAAACCATGAAAAACCCTTAAGTTCTGGATTATATTTCATCTACCTTGGATTTAAATGTGTTACCCACCAAGAAGATGGTTTAATTGCAGTTGACATTTACCAACTTTTCTCTTGTCCTCTGGACATTGTCTCACTTGATTGCAGTTTCTTGGCTTTTGGGAAATAAAAAAGACAAAGACAAAGGAAAAGGGAAAGGGAAAGACAAAGAGAAAGACAAAGGGAAAGACAAAGGGAAAGGAAAAGGAAAACGAAAATGAAAACGAAAAAGCAGACATTTTTGAATCAAAATGACATTGATCCTGTAGATAGAAATCCTTTCTTTGTCGCTAGGTACAGGATTAAGTTTGCAATGGTTACTACATTAAATTTTCTAATGAAAGATTATTGCAGTCCCTCATTAACTATTCCTCTTTCATGATAATTCAGATGTAGATGTTCATCTGCTTGTGAAACTCTTAACTATCTTCAAATTGATCTCTGTCAATCAATGACAAAGTGAGCTGCATGAGTACTAGGAAAATTACAATGGATTCAATTAACTTATTAATAAGACATTGGAATATTTCATAGCCCAGTAGCACTGTGCTTTGGGACATGATGCATTCACTGATAAAACTCTTGGAGTACTGAGCAGAAAATGGATTCCTTCTCAGTGATTCTGAAGCCACACTTCATTGAGCAAAATCGGATGTACAATTCTGGACTGCTGCCTCATTAAATGGTAATGATGGAAGGTGCACAGCAGCAGACAGCAAGTGTGGTGTTTGGGGTGTCTGGACATTGTCAACTGAAGTTTAGATTGATTAGAAGAGTTTGAGACTAAACCCTCCAAGGCATCAGCTCCACTGTGATTTATGTCTCTATCAGCTATAGCAGAGATGCCCTTAAGGACATTTGTGAGAGAGCAACACCTGGGCTCATCCAAACCTTTGAAATTGCTATAATTGATTAACCTAGTGATACACAAGTGATTCAGAAACTCCTGATATGTAAATTCTGAGGTAAGTGGAACTTTGCTCCTGTTAATCTATGTGTATGTCTATGTCAATCTATGTGTATACACATACTGGTGATAGAACCAGTAGTTCTCTGTACTATGCATTAATCCTAAATGTGCAGGCAATGTAAAAATCTCATGGAATGCTGAGAACTGACATTTTGTTCCTTCTTAAAGATCCCAGATTTGCCTTCAAAGTTTATTGCCAAGGTAGAACTGATAGAACTATCACTATTTTTCAAATACTGTTTGGTGTTGTGTGAGACATAGCAATGTTTTGGCCTGAGGAAGATTTGTCAGCTACTCACAGCAAAGAGTGTGAAATTCAGGAAAATTATGAATGCAAGAAGTAGGAGAGAGGGCTGCATGAAAATGCATCATCACACACACACACATATAGATGCATGCAGTACGTATATATTTATCATTATCACAGCTTGATTAATTAATATGTACAATTTTTTGTTAGCTCAATCTTCTCAATTTATGAGTTCTCAGGTGGAAATTTTGCTTTTCTTTGCATGCATGTGTTGCCTCTTTCTTCCCATCTATTGGGAAGCATCTATGGCTACCTGGAAACTTGAAATAAGAAGAGTTGAGTCCTGTTCTCTGCCACTGGGATAAATTTCAATGCCATGTAACCGTGCCACGGTTTCTGTGTACAGATAGACTTACAGCAGGTTTGCCCTGACCTTAATGCTTTTGGAGAACAATCCCTCATTCCTGCTGTCCTTGGATTGTGCCTGCATATATCTGGTAGTACACTGGTTAGCACGGGCAGTCCCTGTGCTCTCCACGAGACACTGGCTCTGCCCTTTACAAGGTGATCAATAATTCTTATAGACTGTTCCATCCTTTTTGTTCTGTGTTCTTATACATGTCTCATGCATTTCACAACACATCCTATGCAGTAGCAAAATGATCTTCCCCTTTATCCTATAATGTTCACCATACCCCTCATGCAGTCATGAACATTCCACTCTCCCAACTCCATTCAGTTACATGGCTCTGCTGACTACCAAACGTGGCCTTGTCTTACATCGATGGAGCACTGGGATTCAGTCTGAACTCTGCCCTCTCATACCCATCATGCACAGACATAACATTCTGTGTTGCAACTATGCAACAGTTTGCTGGGGAAAGGAGAAAAACAAACAAACAAAATGATTCTAAAGAAACAAGACAGTGTAATGCTTGGACTTGTTTTTCCAGTAGATCCTCAATTTTTTTACTTTAACTTTCCTTGGAATGAAAGGAATGAAAGGACAGGAGATTACACATGAGATTTCTGCTCTTAGAATTCAATAGTATGGCTTGCAAGAAAGACATTTTTGGCCATTGAGATTTTCCAGATTTTCCACATGCATTTCCTTTTGCATAAAAAGGAACTAGTGCCAGAGCTTTGGTCTGTGCAAGCTGGTCTAACCTCATTCAATCAATGTATCTGTTTCAATTCTCCTCACCAGAAGATCTAACCTTCAGTTTCAAAGGCAAGAGTGATAATTTTAAAAGTATAAAGTTTTATGTGATCCCATTCTGCTGTTATTAAGAAAAGTGAAAGTGTTACACAGGAAGGGGTGAAATTAGCTTTGAAATGATTTTGCATGCAGCTACTTAGGCTTTTTTCCTGGCTTTCTTTTCACAGAAAGAACAAGCTTTCTGTGTCTGTTTTGCAAAGGCACGATTTGAGGAAGAACAGAACTTGCTGTTTCACTCTGACGACTCTGATGTACTCCCTGGATGATCACTTCAAACACCAAAAGTGCCTTCATAACCAACCCCCATTTCTGTCTTTCCCATCCTCTATTATTTTAAGCATATGAGCCATGCTAGATCACCTTTGAACCGAAGCTGTGCACTTACTACTAGTTTCACAGCCACAGCTGGGTAACTGCTTTCCAGAAGGAAATTAAATCTGCATGGAAGAAAGGGAAAAATTAAGGTCATTTAAATAAATAAGCTATGTTTTCTCTATCTGGTAGTCTTAGGAACACAGAAATCGTCAGACTGGAACACACTCAGCTTTCTCCAGCCCAGCATCCTGTCTCTAACAGCAACCAGCACCATCTGCAGAGGACGCATGAACCCCAGCAACACAGACATGGCATAATCTGTTCCTCTGCAGTGTCTCATTTTTCGATCTTTGGAGACCTTCCTTGGGGTAGTTATTGTAGCTCTGGAGCTTGTGTTACTGTGTAAACTTCCTTTTTTTCTTTCTTTCTTTCTTTTTCTTTTTTTTTTTTTTTTTGTATGGAACCTTGTTCTCATTTTCAGTCTGACACAAAAGGAGATGCAACGATATTTCCATACACCATGACCGAAAGGGAAATACAGTAAAATTCCCAAGTGACTCCTGTAGGCATTTCAGATACAAGAATAGTAAGTTTCATGGGGACACTTTTCTAGCTCCTGAGGCACGAGTGTGCTAAGCACAGGTGTTAACAGCAGTTTCTGTCACATGTCTGGTGGCAAGACTGTGCTGTCATAGTAACTGGGGACAAGAAGATGGTGCAGACATACAGGGGAGTGAGCCAGCAGGTATGCTTGGGCCTGCTGCTGAAATGGCCTTTATGTGGAGCCCAGCACCATTTTCCCATGTCCAACTCAGGAGGTTGCAGCACAGTGTCTCATCCTTCTAAAAGTCAGAGAAAAATGTATCCTATCTGCTTTTTGACAAGTTTGAGAATTTTAGATTTTCAGAATAATGCCATTTTCAGTAACAGGCAGCCACAACTAACATTCTTGTTTGAAGAATTCAAAAGCCACAGTGCTCTAAATAATACAGACTAATTAGCCAAAGAGATCTGTTGTTTTGATAAGTCCTGCCAGAGGAGACTGAATAAAACTCCAAACCATCAAGATGGCCTGGACATAAGAAGAACATGAGATTTTATTTCCTTTAGTACAGGCTGTGATTTTTTTGTTGGTGGAATGAGATGCATATGTGCACCTTAAGCTACCTAAAGCCCTCAAAACCCACTGCTCAGCTGCTGCTTAACTCAAGAGGGTTAAGTGCCTAAACTTTCACTGTTGCACATGTATAAAGCAGCTTATATGCTGATCCTGCTCCATATTTTATGAGCTTCTTGGATCTCTCACTCAAACTGCATCCTGAATCCTGTAGTTCATTCTTCTTGTCAGCCTCCTCTAGGCCTTTTCACAGTGCTTCAAAACTGGAATCTGCTCCCAGCATACCAGTTTCTCAACACATTAGTCCAGGCTTGCTGAAATCTTAGCTTCTGTTCAAGTCTTCTCCAAAGATCTCCCTGAATAACCTTTTGGAAAAAAAAAAAAAAAAAAAGAAAAAAAAGAAAAAAAAGAAAAAAGAAAAGAAAATAACAGTCTTCATTTATTACTTTTAATGTTAAGGCAAGATTCTTTTGATCTTCAGCCAGATCAGTTATTCTGTTCCCCAGACTGCTTTCAGCCATGCAAAGTTTGAATGCCCCCAAGTGCAATCAAGGAATCAGTGGGAGAAGGCCAAGCAATGTTTTTGGTCATACATGAAGCAGAACAATGACAATTATTGATTGTCTTAGGGACAAGTTATATAATAAAACTTGTTACATAAACATGAATGCAGATGACCTCATCTATGACATTAGTTGACTTCTGTGGTTTTTTTTTCTTTAACAGTAAATTTGTTGGGGAGGAAAAAAAGCATTTTAGCTTTTCATAGTCCTTTTTCTTTTCATAGACATCATTGTAATAAGAGTTAAAAAACATTCGTGGACTACTATCTATATTCAGAAATGAGAAATGAGGTGAGTTCTCTCCGTATAGGGCAGCCATTCATGCATACAAACATCAGCTCCTTGTGTAACTGGATTCAATAACTGCTGCATAGCAGGTAAGAGTTACTCCACAATGTGTATCCCATCCATTTCTGAAACAGATGTCACCCTAGAGCCATCTCTTCACTTTCTTAAGGAGGTTTATGAACTTACAAAAGAGGTTAATCTATTAAAAAGCTCTGTACTGTTCATTCTGCTTCAATTCCAGTGTCCAAAGACTTAGAGCTTCTGGCCATGATAATTTCTAATAGATACTTTCTTCTATATTACCAATTTGTATGCATATAACCTGTGGGTTATCTGCAAAGAAAGCTGGTGTTTCAGCAGCTGTGTGGATTACATTCTAGTGCAAGAAGCAAAAGGGGTATTTTGGGAACTTTTCATCATTAATAGCCTCCCTACTTCTGATTTCCAACAGGCTAATCCTTTTTCCTTCACTTCCTGTCTTCTTATTTGCCTTTATTTATTCACTGCAGACAAAACAAGGGAAAATGTAGCTGAGACTATATGCTCAGGTACTCATAAAGGGATAGCAATTATAGTTAAGATTACATTTAACTTAAAAATGCATGGTTATTACAAGTACTGCTGGTGCAAAGTTCATCACTTTCAATTAATACTGTCTACTTTCAGTTGATACTGTCTCCTTTCTGGAACAGTGCCAACGTTCCTATTCCATGTGCATTTTCCCACTACATTGTAGAGTCCAGACTCTGCTGTCACGGAAAAAAACTACACATATTTCCCCCATAGACTTACGTAATTTGAAGTGATGGAGAAAGAAACTGTAAAAGAGTCATCCAAAGAATCTAACTTGGAGGAGCAGCAACAAGACCAATGGGACTGGTAGACAAGAGACCATAATGGTGTCAATGGGGAGCATCTGAACATCTGGGAGTGAAAGCTTGCTGGTGGGCTATTTGCACATTCCTCACCCTTAGACACTGTATCTCAGGTTGAATCTCTATTAATCAATTTTGTCGCCCTTTCCTTTCTCTCATTACTCCCTTCTTGTATAACTCTTAATTTCCTTAATTGGTAATTTCTCTGTACTTTTCTCTCATGAATTCTCTTTTCTGAGGTCATCGTGTTCTCTTGTCAGGGAAGAAACTGTGCAATGCCTAGCAACATCAGACCTCCATTTGTCATTCCTTTCTATGTACCACTGATGACAGGGGTGATAATTATCAGGCCCTATCATAACAATATGAAAGGTAGAAACAGAAATTCACATTCAAAACACTGATGCAATTAAACTGAGGAGCCCAGCCTACTTGCTAGTACAACAAAGTCCAGAAGACCAGAAATCAAAAAGTGCAGTGTTTGGAGTTGTCCTTTGAACATATAACCACATACAATGGTTTCAACTGTATATTAATTTTGACATACTTCAGAGGAACCCTATATTTAACCTCACTCCTGGGGAGCACTTGGGCTACGTTTTCCACAAAGTGGCTGAAAAATGTGGAATTATTGACATGCACCAGTCCTTGATGGTGTTTTTCTGCTTTTTAGAAGCAGAAAACTGCCTTTTAGAAGGCAGATTTCCAGATTGTCACCTCTCTGAAGCAAGGACAGTTTTGGTGTTCCTTATCTATCTCCTTATCTACTGTGTACTGATAAGAAGCCATTTGTCCAGTAAGAACATCAGTGGGTTAGATTTAGAAGCCACTTGGACCTTGCAGTATTCTACTTTGTCTTTTAGAAAGAGTCCAGTGGAAAGTGAAAAAGGTGATAAGGGGCCTGGAACATCTCTTATACGAGGAAACTGATACACATCAGACTGTTCAGATTAGAGAAGAAAAGACTGAGAGGTGATCTCATCACTGTAAATATCTAAAGTGTGGGAGTCATGTTGATGGGGGAGGACTTTTTTGGTGGCAAGCAAGAATAGAATAATGGGCAAGTTCCATACTAATGTAAAGAAGAACTTCTTTACTGTCAGACTTGCACAAGCTACCTAGAGAGGTTATGGAGTTTCCTTCTATGGAGATACTCAAGACTCATCTGGACACCTACCTGTGCAACCTGCTATAGGGAACCTGCTTTAGCAGGGTTTGGACTTGACCTCGAGATCCCTTCCAACCCCTGCAATTCTGTGCTTCTGTAATACACTGCCAAGCTTGTCGTCCAAGACATCCAGGTGTATGCTGCATTTACCAGTTATGAATTAAACTTGGTACAGAGTTAGAATGAAATCCCTGGTGATCCTGGTGATATGAAGCCAAGTTCAGGTAGAACACAATCAGTGCTGATGGACTGTTGCTGAACATAGGATAAATATTTCTCTATGATTTTTTTTTTCCTGAAATATTAGAAAACTGGAACATTTTGTCATCTTTCATTCCCTCGACTCTGTCCTATTGTAAGGTCAATATTTTGCCTTGTGAGTAGAATATCAGCATTATGTCTTCAGAATATGGTGCGTCACCATCAGAAAGACACACAATTCCTAAAAAAAAATATTTTGATGTTTACAGTCTTGAACTTCCCAGTGAAGAAGATACAAGAATTATTAACATAGTATTTTGAGTATTTGAATTAAAATGGAATCTGAAGGGCCTCTTAGGAGGAGCCTGGTGTTATTTTGACATTACAAAAACTGGTAACCCAAAACCAACATTTAATTTCCAGAAAATGGAGACAATTTTCCAAATAAAATTCTTGCCATAACATGATTATCAAACCCTGAAAGATTTTCAGTGTGGAGATCTTTTTACTAAAGTTTCAGAGCTTCCAAAGGACAAACTGTAAGAAAACTGAAATATTTAACCAAAGTAGAAATAATATCTGTGTGAATATTTTTTTCTGGCTTGCTCCACTACAGATAAAAATGTTGTAAGCCTTTGAAAGACAGAGTATTTCCTAACCCTTCTGTGAAGGCTGGAACTGGGTGGCTTGTTACCATTTAGATTTACTCAGTGCAGTGTGCTAAAGACAGGTTCTTAGACGTGCCCTGCTTAATTGAAGTTTTAATAGCTGCTAATTCTGTCACCATTAGCAAAACATTAGAGTGCTCTGCTCCAGAACATAGAGGTTACAGGTTAACAGTGGATTTTATACTTGGAAATACTAAGCAAAGCCAACTTTTTGTTTCTTCTCAAGATACCTTGCAAGCAGTCAATTTATCATTAGCTTTCTGTTCATAAAAGAATGGCTTGCTAGGTTTTGACTGCAATTTAATCAGTTCCTATTAAGTTCTTCAGTTGCACTCCTATATTGCAGGGAAATTTCTCTGTAGATGTACCCTGGTTTTGTTCAGTTTTTCATTTACTGTTGATTACTGTGAGAGACAGGATAACAGGCTAATTGCATCTCAGGTATAGCACTGTGGTGCTTCTTTTATCTTATAGAATCACAGAACTGCAGGGGTTGGAAGGGATCTCTCAAGATCATCAAGTCCAAACCCTTGCTAAAGCACGTTCCCTACAGCAGGTCTCACAGGTAGGCATCCAAGCAGGTCTTGAATATCTCCATAGAAGGAGACTACAACACTCTGGGCAACCTGTGCCAGTGCTCTGTGACCCTCACAGTAAAGAATTTCTTCCTTATGTTTGTATGGAAATTTCTGTGTTCCAGTTTGTGCCCCACTGTGACACACCACTGGATCATGGTCAGCCAACTCCTACTACTCCTGTTCTTGCTGCATTATCAATTGTTTTCTAAATGCATACTCTGTAATACCATAATCCTTGCTTCCTGTAGACTGTTTCATAAGGTAAAGGGCAGGAATCTGTTGCCTAAAACCAGGAGTTCAGCATCCTTTGTAAGCATAGAGGGGTATCTTCGTCCTTCCAGCTGCTGCTTCTGAAAGCTGCAGATCTTGCAGACCTGGCCCCCTGGACATGTTTAGGACACTCTCGGGTGTCCCAGATTGCACTACAAACCCATAAAAAGGCAGCTGAATCCTGCCCAGACAGTTTAACACTGTTTTACACGTTACACAGTGTCTAGCACAATGAATCTCATATCCTGACAAGTGACTCTGGGTGCTATAAGCAAAACTACGCACTTTGTGAGACAGCCATAAATGTGAACTTAGAAAAGACCATGGATAGATCAAATCTGTGCTGTAAAATGTCTTCAGAGTGGAAACATTTCTCTTTCTTGTCAGAATTTGGCAAAGTAAAGTGCCTCATAGGAACAAATACATTTTAATTTAAGTTCATTTTGAAAACAGGATAAAAATGATTTCAATAGAGGACATTTTGATTGTCTGTCTCCAAATGGTTTTGTTTCCACTTGAAAATGTTGTTTTAGATGTATGTACACAAAATGACATATGTCCATATGCCTATATTATGTCTAAGTGTAATGTATGCCCATAATGGAAGAGGTGAAGTTGGAATGGAAACTTTGCTTTGTGTTCTCATGGAACATTTACATCATCCTGGAATTAATTCCCTTGCATTTCATCTTTGTGTAGCACAAAACATTTTGTGTGGGATGGCAGTTAAATGGGAAAAGTTAAACTTCAGTTCTTCGCAGTTCTCTGGCTACAGACCTGAGATATGCCAGGTAATCTTTGTAGTAAGTGTTGGATTGGAAGGCATCTTGGGGTCACTTTCCTATGATTCTACAGTTCAGTGTGTGCTGAACCATCACAATCAGGGCATACATCATTTTTTGAGACAAAATGAAAGTATCTAATTTAGAAGTATAGTCATTTTTGTTTCCTATTTAGCCATAGGAGAAATACAACCTCAGAAAGCTATTCTCTTCTAAATTGAGCTGGACTAGGATCTGAGAAGGAAAAGGAACCAGAAGTGAGAATTTGTCTCTCACTGGCATCTTTTCTTGTAATAATATGAATTAATTTCGTGGATTTAAATTTAATTTAATGGATGTAAATATTTAAAGATATTTCAGTGATTTCTTCTCAAAAAAGCAATTGCTAATGAACAGCTCTTTCTTTTAATACACAGTTTTAGCACTAGGCAGGACCACCCCTAAAAGATTGTCTTTCCTTCATTTAGGGAAGCTGGCAACTGTAAGACCTAGCAAGCATCAGTTACTGAGAAACAAAATAAAAAGGAAACATATTTATACACTTCCCTAAAATACCCCTCACAGAAAATATTAAATTAAAAACAAATGTAAAAAAAGATTGGCTCAGTGGCGTCATCAGCTTAGAAAAGCAAGATCCAGCTGTGATGGACTCATCCACTGAATGATTAACAAAGAAGAGGCCTTCCTGTTGAACAGATTTAATTGAATACTACACTGAATTGGAAAGAGAAAGGAATGGTATTATCATTCCACCAAAGTAAAATGAGGCCTGGTAGAAATTCTTTATGATAAGCTAACTCTCTTGTTTAACACAGCTAAGGAGAAAATGCTTCACATGGAAAGTGATGTCATGTGCTGTCACCTTCACTACACTGCCATAGTTTTCCTTGCCTTGGGAATTACAAGTTTTTCACTCTGATCTGATTTTGCAATAAATTTCTTTAACCTATGTAAAAATAAACAAGAACCATCACCCAAGTGATTATTTTGAATACAGAGCCTTTGCATTTGCATTTAGAAGCTTTAAAGGCAGTGACCATAACCACACGTAAATAGAGCAAAGCAGCCCAGCTGTAGTGCAGAACTCATTAAACTATTCTCCCTGATTTTTGAGTGTGAATGATTTGTGAATACATTTATATATATATATATATTTCTGAATTGATTCCCCAGATGTTTCATGCAGACATTTGATGAATTAGTTTCATACTGGGTTTTGTGCTGCTGGTTTTGAACATGCTTTTTCAAACAGTGTTGTTGCTTCTCCAAGTCACATGTCGACCTTTTTCCTCTTTATATGGGTCTACAAAACATGTATAAGCAGGACAAAGGTTAATCAGGATGCTGGTGCTGTAAATAATCAAATAAGTGCTGCAGAGACCATCACTATCATCAAGCTTCCTTTGCTTGCAGAAGAAGAGGAGAAGGACAATCTTGCGATTTAAGCTAGTGGACTGTGACTCAGGATATCAGAGTTCAATTCCTACATCTAAATGTATTGTAATACAAATAACCTAAACTTCATCCCTTACTTTCAATTTAAGTTTAACAATCCTCATCCTCCCATTGCTTCATTGTGTTCCTTTGCTCTGAATGAAGGAGGATACTGAGGATACTGCAGGTTAACAGCAAAAGATTAATACATTAGAGAACATGCTTAGCAGTCCAATGACCTGAATTATTGCTGTGTTGATTAGTATGCAAGAGAGACCACATGTGAGTCAGCATCATTCTAAAACAGCCTCATCTAAGTGGAAGGACATAAAAATATTTACCCACTGGGCATTTTGGGAATATTTTTAGCTTCAGAGGTAGGGAACCAATATCCTTGGGAGATGGAATGAATGTTCTTAAGGCAGAAGAAAAAAGTGCAGCACAGTAACAGAAAGTGACAGGCCATAAGCAGAGTCTCAATGCTTCTTACACTTCCTTACTCTCTAAATAAATGTGCAATTGTTCATAACAAACCCATTCCAAGATCAAAGAAATGAAAAGTATAGACTATCAGTCCCAGACACCACTGATTTCAGGTACAATAATGGAATTACCTGACAGAGCTGAAAAAAATCCCATGTGTGCAGCTAACACAGATCTCCAAGTGGTAGGGTGTTACGGTTCTTCCCCATGGCTCAGTGGGAATGTGTGTGATGGCAGTGGTAGGGCAAAGGTAGGGAAAATCTGAGGGAATAGGTTGAACACTTACTTGATCACAGATCTCTCCTAGTAAGAGAAAGAAGTCAGAAACCGGATGGCTGTCCTGCCCATCACACTTTTCTTGTGAGCACAGGGACTCAAGTAGGATAGAGAAGAGTGAATGCTCTCTTCACTAAGTAGGACAGCAGCAGAGAATAGTGCCAAGGAGAATAAAAGAAAAGAAAAAAGGAAAAAGTGAAGAAAAAGAAAGCAAGGAAAGATGCAGAAATATACCTGATCTGCTCCAAAGGAAACCTTGTCCCAAGCATCTTGTGATGTAAACCCTTGGTACTTTGTCATGGCTTCCATCTATTTGGAGCAGGGATATTCAGTATTCTACATATTGTGTCCCCCAAAACTTGTTATATCCAGAAATATCACTTGGTCTAATCAGAAGCACTACCTTTTTTTTCTCCCCTATGCTTCAAATCATCACTTCAGACATTTGTGAATACAGCAATGCCACTTCAGCTTTCCAGAGGTGAAGTGAAACCTTGTGTATCAGAAAGCAACAGTCAGCTTATTTCTTTGCTTCTGCTTTTCACAGCCCAGTGAGCTCCTGTGAAGTTGTTCTTCACTGTACTTGATTTCCTTTCTGTGCCTCAACATGTTGAAGAGTACTCTTGCTTACAAAGAAATTTAGCCATGTTCCAGGGATGAAGCTTGTTTTCTAACAACATAGGATGGAGAGGAGGAATAAAGGAATTGTGTTTCCTACAATTATCTCTGGCCTGCTTGGCATATACTCTCATACCACACATCACATTCATGAAAAACTGTAAACCCATCCCAAATATATACTAGAGTTTCAATTACTCCTATAATATACAATTAGCATGAAACAAATGAAAACAACCTGAGAATAAAATAGAAAAATAGATGTAATATAAAAAAAATATATATATATATATATATTTCCAGATTAGATTGTTTTTCAAGTTCATATCAAAATCCACAACAATTACTTTGGGGTCATCTATTCATCCTTTTTTCTTTGTGGATTTTTTGCTGTTGTTGTTGAGGCAGGGAAGCAGAGGAAGAGGGGAAGAGTATTTTTTTTTCTTTTAGACACGTTCTTCTCCCAATCCTTTTCTCAACTGATCATCCCCTCAGAGTCTTGGATGTAGAAATGACCACAATGCACTGCTCTTCATTAGTGTGCATCAGCTCTAAACTATAGTTTAAAATTTTGAACACAACCATTCATTAATTTAAGATTAGGACAAAGTGGTTTGTCGATTTCTTAAAGAGAATGCATTCATTCCACCTTTGTGATCCACATGATATTTAAGATGGATAAGCCTATTGTGTGTATATTAAAAGATTTTGTAAAGCAGTGTGGACCAGCAAATACACACTTATACATGTTGCTAAGCCAAATATATTACAGATTCACTAAGCTAATCAAAAGTGGCATTAAGTGATAATCAGATGGAGGTTATGACTAAGAATGAATTGTTGTGTTCAAACGATTAATCTTTCAAACAAATAATGCAGGTAATAACATCAAATAGTGAGTTTGGTACTATTCAAAATAGCTTAAGTTTGTTTTATACTAGAAAAATGTAAGGAGAAGCTACTTTCCTTTCATCTATGATCTTAGCTATATGTACAGATATTTCTAGGGAAGGGAAAAGATTCCCTGAAGACAGAACTGCACTTTGCCTCAGAGGAGCTTCTCTCTCTCAACTATGTTTGTCTGAATGTTAGAAATTAAGTTTAAAGTAGACATGCAGTCTGCAGAGAAGTCAGAAAGAAAATGCACAAACCAGAGGTCTACTCTTTTCTAGTCTTAAGCATTCGATTTTGGGCAAGAAAACTCTCCTCCAGAAATCTGTATCTCTTCACTTTGCTTAAAGAGGATGTATAGGATTAGTATGGACTAGATAAGTATTTTAGATATGAAAAATCTGTTCTAGACATCTAATTTTTATTTATTTGTATATTTATTTAAGTTTGGTAAAATTAACCTGGGCCTGAGGATTTGTTCTAGGCTAAGCCCTTTGACAACACAATTCAGAAAATACAAATGATGAAGTCCCTTTGTTCATCTCAGCAGTGTGACTGGATGAATGCCATTTGAATGTCTCCTCCCTAAGTCTCACTGCTATGAATTATTGTGGTTATTCTTATTCCACCCCCTAACTTTAGAACAAAAGAACCTTTTCAAAGACTTCACACAAAGGTGATGGATAAATCATACACATTAACTGCTTTTGAATAACGCTATTTAAACCCAAAAAATCTGTTAATTCTGTACTGTTTACTTTAAGAAAATTACTTAAGGCATTGTTTATGCATATGCTGACAAGCGCATATAATTTAATTGAAAAAATAATAAAGAAAAAGGATGAAAGTGATTGTCATTTCATACAAAGAGACTGAATTTTACTTTATTTCTGTGTAACTTGCACACAAATGGATGTTGTTATTTCTTATCTTTATGGAGGCAGTAGCTTTATGGTAAAAATTGATAACACATTCATAGTGACTTACTGAATGTGGCTTGCACTAGTTAGTGTGTGAATTCCTTCATCTATCCCTTTTCAGTTTAGAGGAAGGTGAGCACCTTTGGGTGCGATTTACACTAAAAGAGAAAGATCCGCTGTTCTTAAGGAAAGGTTTGTCTTTATTAGAATGCTATCCTGTCCCTATGTAGAATTCTGTGACGTTTCGGTCAACTAGACAACACGAGTTCTCATGGCTCAATAGAGGGAAATCATCAACATATGATAAAGAATTCCATAACTGAATAACTTATTTTTTTTCAGAAACAGCAGTATCAGATGCAGATATAGATCGTAGAAACAAGAATCAAAGAATCATTAAGGCTGAAAGAGAGCACTAAGATCATCCAGTCCAACAATCCATCATTTTGACCATGCCCACTGACCATGTCAGTACCACATCTATCTTTTTCTCAAAAACCTCCAGGGATAGTGACACCACAACCATACACATAGTGAATTTATAAGGAAGTGATGATGACAGCTACAATGATGAATTGTAGTCAGCTGATAGAAAATCACCCTTTATACAAGTGCTTAAATCTTGCACCTATGCTTTCCCATGTTTGACACCTAGGGAGCTGCATCATTAATACCAAATCACAAAGGGAAAGGCAGAATGGAATCTTGCTCAACATTAGTCCATTAAGTATCACATATCTAAATACTTAGTTGGGTTCCTTCCATAATTTGTAGAGAGCAATTTATCTAGAGGGCAATTTATCCAGTTTCTCTATTATTGTGATATGAATTGTCATCTGTAGGAACCTATATTTGTATTAACCATGAAGCAAGTCTAGACCTTTACTTTGACTTCAGAGTTAATTTTTAGATGACAACAGATCCTCACTTAGAATACAGCCAAGATATTCTGGCCAAAGTCTCTATTTATTTTTTCTATGTTTGTCTTTTTTAGGCCCTGAATGATTAGACTTTTCCTAGGCACAATTCAAACCTTAACTCAGAGCTTCACACAGTCATTTCTGTTTAGGCATTTATACTGTAGACATGCAGTCATTCAGTAGCCTAAGCATATTTTCTAGTGCCATTTGAGATGCCCCAGGGTATTCCACGTGGCTCTGAATAGTGTTTCAGTAGCTGATGTGCCATATCTGTCAGTCTCATACAGATGACTGGGACACTCTAAAGCATTGCAAATTGCACCATATGTTCAGACACCTAAAGTGAGCCTGTGGAGTGGAAGTCACCTCCAGATTAAGGCATTTAAATTCAGATGCCCATGTGTAGGTGCCTACATGTGAGTTAAGTGCCTGAGCTCCTGCTTTAGTCAATGAAAATTTAATCATTGCACTGGAGCCTGAAAAGCAATTCGGCTGACCCGACGGCTTTTGCCAGACTTAGGATAAATTGAATTGCTCTAGACTCTACTTCCTATATTGACAAGGGACTTGGAACACGTGTCTGGAAGCCACATAGGACGCTTTCGGGCATCTCAAAGAGCACTAGAGGTTTACATGAGAACAAATGAATTAGTCAGTCTGCGCTGCTATAATGGGAACTCTGAAACTGCTTCACATGTAGACAAATATATGCAGGCATATTCAGCTACTAGTTTAATTTTAAATTAATCACAGCCTAAAGAATTAGAGAAGATACATTCTGCGCTTGATCTCTGAATGCACATCTACAGGTGCTACATATGTCACTTTTTCCATGTTGAACAGCGAATTTCATATGTTGAAACATAATTTCAACAAATTCAAACAAGATGGGACTGTAAATCAATGGCAGAACTGGAGTTTACATGACTCAAAAGACCCAGCACAGACTTAGGAAACTGTAGACCAAAATCTAATAGACATCAACAGAAGCAAAAATGACAGCGTGAAGCTAAAGGCAATTACTGATTTGAAAAAAAGATATGAATTTAGTGCCTGCACTTGATGAGGCAGACCCAGCAAAGTCTGCAAGCAGCAAACAGATTGATGCAGATGAATGGAGTGATGAGTTGGTGTTGTGAGGAAGTACTGAACAAAGAGATTAGGAGGCAGAGAAAGAAACCAAGTAGAAGTGCATCAGAAAAAGTTATTTTAAAATGGAAAAGGTGCCAATTCTGACACTGCATGGGTTGAGGCAGTTCTGCAAACCAACTGTATGAAACAAGGAGTCATTCCTCTTTTATAGCCCCTAGCTCATGCACAGTAAAAAGCATTCTCTGTACCAAAATACATAGATCTCCACGTTTGTTGCCAAAGGTTCTGTTACTTGAGGAAATTTTGGCAAGGGAAATTGACAAATGCAATTAGCAAATATAACATAGGCTGGTTTATATCAAATATTTTGAGACATTTGCCCTTGAGGTTAGAGGGGAGGTTCTTCTGGCTCCCATTTGTGAAGCTGGCTGTGGAAGAATGAAAGAGGTGAAAATAATGCCAGTCCTCAGTAACGACCCATCGGGAGTGCCGTATGCTCCATACCGTGAGCTGTCAGGGAACCTTTAATTCCTAAGAAATATGGATATTCATTTATGCCTCACATGTGTCAGACACATTGGAGTTGACATTAAAAAATCAAGTTAGGCAAGTGCTGTAGTGTTACATCTTACATTTAAATCATTGTGTTGGCAATCATTTTTTATTTGAGCCTATTTGGGTGTGAAAAATGCTTGGCCAGAAAACTCTCCCATGTCAAGGTTCTATTAATAAAAGGAGATGGGATGGTGACTGAGACTGACAACTTTTGTGGGTTTTTTTAGGATTTTTTTTTTTTTTTTTGGCCTAGTTCGTAGGTTTTGACAAGGAACTTGAGAGAGAACAAATGTCTTTAACAGGCAAAGAGGGGAATTAATTCACTGTTGTGTGTTATATGATAAGGTCATTACATCAGTGCTGGCTGAAAGCACGGAGACTACCTTATTCATTCTTTGCTTGTGAGTTTCCTCTGCTGGGAAACTGTTCATGTGTTCTCTGCGCACCTTTCTAATGTCTTTCCCATGAGGAGGACTGTATCCAACAAGGAAAGAGGTGAAAAAAAAATTATCATCAAATCCATATATATACTTTCATGTTTTCTGTGGCTATTTAGGAGACTGCTTTAAGCTTACTGTCTTCAGTTCTAGGCTGAAATCACACTTTCTTTACACAGAGAGCAGTGAGGCCCTGGCACAGCTGCCCAGAGGGCTGTGGTGCCCCATTCCTGGAGGTGCTCAAGGCCAGGCTGCAGGGCCCTGGGCAGCCTGAACTGGTGGGGGGCAACCAGCCCATGGCAGGGATTGGGGCTGGGTGGGCTTTAAGATCCCTTCCTACCCAAGCCATTCTGTGATTCTATGACTATGATTCTTTCCCACGCTAAATTTTTTAGAGGTACACGTAACAAGCTACTCCATCCTGAAAATCAGAAGGCAGATTTATTACAAGCAACTGTGTTGTTGGGAAACCAAGGTACAGAGAAATAATTCTCCTGAAACCCATTTAGCCTAAATCTGTGTCAACGAAAACAAATAATCCCATATGTCGTACTTCAGTCTGATCACTGAGATACATTCCTCATTACTAGATAAAATACATGCATTTGCAAATCCATATACATAAGATATTGTCAGTCAATCACAACTATCTTTTACTGTCTCCAGAGTTTGCTGCTGCTCAGTTGTTAGTTAGCATATCTGCAGCTGAGAGACTAGTAGGGCCCAAATAGTAGATTAGTAGGACTCTAACTAGTAGGAGATTAGTAGAACAGTAGACAGGTTAAGAGTCAAAGGGGAATAGGTGGACTTGAACCATATTCTTTGAAGAGATATTGGGCCATTGCTTTTGCCTAATTAGACATTTTCAGACTGTTTTTTGCTGGTTGTTTCTGCTTTTGTCATTAATTAGAGGTGTTCGCAGGAACTCTTTTTTCCTGACCACTGCCATGCAGCGAATTAAAAGCTGTTTTGAATCCCCGCCAGGGCACTTCTTCCTGTTTGGGTTTTGCAGAGCTACAGTGTCATTCCTTACTGCAGAAAACCGAGGTAAGATTACATGAGAGATATCTTCCCATAAATATCAGCTGAACTCTGTGAAATTTTGCCCACATGACAGGAAAAGGCATGAAAATATTAGTCTCTAATGGGGATAATTATCTCGACAAACTCTCCATATACCCAGCTTTCAACAGTAAGAGAGACCTTTGCTTAAATAGCTCATGTCATTGCAGAGAAAGACTTATCTACTCTGGCAAGAGAACTACATTATTTTCCTCTCTAACTATGTCAGCAACAACTTTTCCACTTATAACAGCTTTTCAAGTGAGCCATCGAGTTAGGAGGGAGCCACTGCTGCCTAATAGTGTGGGCCAAGGAGACTAGAATCCAGCAGCAGTTCCACACAGAATCATGGAATCATAGAATGGTTTGGGTTAGAGGGGATCTTGAAGATCATCTTGTTCCAATCCCCCTGATGTAGATAGGGAAACTTCCCTCTGGACCAGGATGCTCACAGACAAGTTGAATAACTTGGCCCCAAATGCTTCCAGGGAGGGGGCATTCACAACCTCACTGGGAAACCTGTCTCAATGTCTCACCACCCTCACAGTAGAGAATTTCTTTCTGATATCTAGTCGAAATCTGTTCTCTTCCACTTTACAATTTCCCCTCATCCTGTCCCCACCTGCCTTTCTAAAAGTCCCTCCCCATCTTTCCTGTTTGCCCCCTTCAGGTACTGGAAGGCTGCTATAAGGTCTCCTTGGAGCCTTCTCTTCTCCAGGCTGAAGAGCCCATCTCTCTCATTCTGTCCTCATAGGGGTGGTGCTCCAGCCCTTTGATTATCATGCTGCTGAGGATATTCAGTGAGATGACAGACAGATGTTGCAGCATAAAAGATCTGTCTTGGACTGCAAAGAGAAAGAACCCCATGGTGCAGTTGCTTCAGCAGTATGAGATATGGCGAGTGCTCTTTCTCATCACTTCATGCATTGAATTTTGGGATTGGTGGAGACACCACTGAATATCTTCTGTGGAGGCTGAAGAATGGTGAAATGAACAACATTAAATCAAAGGTCATAATTATTTGAGTTGGAACAAATCATTACAAAAACACTACCCATCATGAAAACAGTAGCAGGCAGAACTGATGCTATCGTGTACCTGATAAATACCTGTCATGGTTTTATGATTTTTGGTCATCAGTATTCCACACCATAACATCATGTAATGCACTGGGGGTGGGGTTTGATATCTGCCGAATGTTCGTCCGTCGGAGAAGAACTACATTTCCCCAGGAGGCTTTGCGGTCAGCAAGGGGATATAACTCCAAGCAAGGTCACCTGAGCTTCTTCTTCACCTGCTCTTCGCTGCCTGCGCTTCGCCATCTGCACTTCGCCGTCTGTACTTCAGTCACTCAACTGGACTGCACTTCTCACCCTAGCATTGTGGTGAGGTCTATACAATTCAAACAGACTCTCTCTCTCTCTCTCTCATTGTATTTTACTAATACTATATTTAGTAAAATCATTTGTTCCACCTCAGATCAGTGCTGTTGTTTTCAAGTATTTTGGGGTCCCCTGCTTCCCCTTTCCCAGAGGCGCGGATCCGCAGATTCCTCTGCCCTGCTGGTCACGGAACTGGGCTGGACCAGCCCATAAACCGTTGACAATACCCATCAGCCACAGGCCAAACTTATTGGTTGGTTTTACTGCAGGAGGAAATTAACTGAAGAAGAGTTTGACATTTAAACCGCTCCTCAATTAAAATGGGAACAGGACTGCCACTCTGTGCCCCTCTCTTGTATTTGTTGTTCTGTGGTTGTCCCAGAACTTTGTCTCTGACAGCCTATACACAGCTCCTGGCTCACTGTTCCCAGTTGTCAGGGTTGTGCTCTGTGTATTGGCCTGTGTAAAAGAATGGCATTCCACTGGCTAATAACAGAGCTTTTTCCAATCTCAGTCCCACCTTTGAAAGGTTTCTGCTTTTGTTATTTATTTTTTCCTTTTGCTGGGGTTTTTAAGTGGCACATGTTGCTTTCTCCCTTTTTATTTCTGAAGCAGCATGAAACTGAAATTTAGAAATCTAAAAAAATCTTCTGAGCTGCTCTTGACTTAAAGGCTCATGTGGACAACAGAAATGAAAGGATAAGGAATACGACAACAAACTTAAACAGTATCTACTGCATAGCAGCTGTGTAATTTCATGGTTTCACTCACCTGTTCGATTCTCTTCCCCCTACAGACCTGCAGAGTCCAGCACACCTCATTAGTATTTATATTCTATTGAGTGCTTCATTAGCCTTAGGATTGTATTAATGGCAGCTAGTGGAAAATAATCCAGAAAGGGAAGCTTGGGAATGGAGACTACTTAGAAAGTGAATAATCAAATAAATACATAATTTCACTGAAAAGACTAGAGGAAAAATTGACCTGAATGTTATTCCCAATCAATGTAATATATTGAAACTAACAGGAGTATCTTTGTTCACGTTGCCCTTGCTGCTTTGCTGATGGAGTGATGGTCACACCCCTGGCACCTTTTAGTTTTGTAACCAGAGAGGATGTTACACCTTTACCCCATTCACTGACAGAACTAAGGACAGGCCTTTATGCTTTCCCTTGGCAGGTGTCCACTCTTACAGGTGTGTCTGTGTACAGCCACGCTTCAGCCATACGGAGAGCACAAATGTTTTCCTTTCCATTGGTGGACTGGGAGAATCGGCACAGGGATGTCCAGACTGACCGCCCTGTGTGGTGCTGTGCGTGCCCACGTGTTTATTACATTGCAGTACTGCAGTATCCCACTGCCGGACACAGACTCTGTAACGAGAAAAGCTCACTCCCATTTGTCTGGTGCTGTAGCTACCTGTGTTTTCAGAGCCAAATCTGATGTATCAGTCCCTGCTGCCAGAAAGAAAGGAGGGAAGACAGTTTGAGAGCACTGAAGTGAGGCTTTGAAGCCTGCAAGACTTTTCATCTGTGATCTGCTGTGAGGCTGGGAGGCTTTTCATCTCTCTGAGTTAGTTTTTCCCTTCCTCCTTCAGTCCCTCTCTAGAAGGCCTTTGGGAACCAGGACTGCCTCTCTTGGTATGTTTGTATCTTTTTAAAAATGTATATATATGTGGGTTACTCTGAAAGTAATGCCTCCAACTTCTCCCCATGGAAATGACAACTGATACTAATAACACAATAATACTATTTGATAGAGCAAATTCTCAGCTATAAAATAGTGCTTCCACTACCATTAACTATGAATTTTCACCATGAAAAGCGATAAAGAAGAGCTTGTGTGCCAAGCATGTGTATGTATATACATGTATGTATATGTGTGTATCTATATACATACACATATATAACGTGAGCCTTATCTTGGGTAGAATTTTATGGTCTTCAAATTCTCATAATGACAAATAATGTCAAGAGTTACAGTGTGCAAACAAATAGCTTCTGCAATGACCTGCTGTTACCCATTAGAGGCCATGTTTGTTTGAACATGAAATTTTCTATTGGTGTTATAATACCTTGTGAGATGTATTCATACACTGATAGTTCTTTTTCTTTCCCTTTGGGAGGCCCAGCTAATTTCCAGTCTGCATGGACTTCACAGACTGGCACTCAGAAGCTTTTTGCCTTTTTTTAGTTCACATTTACCAGTGATGCATGGCCTATCAGGCTACTGTAAAGAAGTGTCTGGGAGCTGCACAGGCAGTTTTTTGAGGAGCATTCCTCATGTCAGAGGTATTGACATGAAATGGTGTGTGTTTCAGCATTTAATTGCTGGCTTAATACAATTTCAGTGCTCACCAGTCCACAGTTCTGTGATTACTTTGACTTGGAGTGTGTGCAGGAAAATGGGAACATCAGCACCCCTGTGCCATTAATCGCTGGGAGCTGCTGCACTCAGAGCAGAAAGAAGATACATGAGACCACTTTATTTTCTCATCATGTCATACACTGCAGTGACAAGAAATCATGCATTGTATGTTTATGGGAGATGCTACAAAAGCAGTGAGGGTCCTGATCTGTGCATTACTCTACTGATCTTCCTGACGCAGGGAATGGGTGGGATAGACGAGTGGACAGTGAAGTGGGTTGAAAACTGGCTGACTGGCAGAGCGCAGAGGGTCGTCGTTGGCGGTGCAGAGTCTGGCTGGAGACCTGTAACCAGTGGTGTCCCCCAGGGGTCTGTGCTGGGTCTGGTCTTGTTCAACATCTTCATCAATGACTTTGATGAGGGGATAGTGGCCACCCTCAGCAAATTTGCTGATGATACGAAGCTGGGAGGATTGGCTGACACGCCTGAAGGCTGTGCTGCCATTCAGCGAGACCTGGATAGGCTGGAGAGCTGGGCAGAAAAAAACCGGATGAGGTTTAACAAAAGCAAGTGTAGAGTCTTGCATCTGGGGAGGAATAATTGCATGCACCAGTACAGGTTGGGGGATGAGCTGCTGGAGGGGAGCTCTGCGGAGAGGGACTTGGGTGTCCAGGTGGACGACAGGTTGGCCATGAGCCAGCAGTGTGCCCTTGTGGCCAAGAGGGCCAATGGCATCCTGGGATGCATTAAAAAGAGTGTGGCCAGCAGGTCGAGGGAGGTGATCCTCCCCCTCTACTCTGCCCTGGGAAGGCCTCATCCGGAGTACTGCGTCCAGTTCTGGGCTCCCCAGTACAAAAAAGACAGGGATCTCTTGGAAAGAGTCCAGCGGAGGGCCACAAAGATGGTGAAGGGCCTGGAGCATCTCCCCTATGAAGAAAGGCTGAGTGAACTGGGTCTGTTCTGCCTTGAGAAAAGAAGACTGAAAGGGAACCTGATCCAGGTCTATAAATATCTAAGGTGTGGGGGGCTGAATGGCGAGGCTGAATGTGCGCAAGAACTTCTTTACAGTGAGGTGACGGAGCACTGGAACAGGCTGCCCAGGGAGGTGGTGGAGTCTCCTTCTCTGGAGATATTCAAGACCTGCCTGGATGCCTGCCTGTGCGACCTGGTGTAGGGAACCTGCTTTGGCAGGGGGGTTGGACACGATGATCTCTGGAGGTCCCTTCCAACCCCTACAATTCTGTGATTCTGCGATTCTATGATTCTGTGGGTGGGAAGGGGATGTGTACTTCTCCAGAACTCCTCTGGAGGAGGACTACAAAACCTCTCATCTCTGAGTGAAAGCTTGCTCTTCTCCTTTGAGGATTTAACATTGACTTCCCACTCATGCATGCTTTATGGGAAGGACCCCGATAAATTCTGGGCGATTGCTCCCCCCGCCCAGATGGAATATTCTCCATACAAGTTCAGTTTGACCCTTGACATATTTTTGCAAGTCATACAGAAATAACATTTAAACATATCCTCTGCAAGGCTGCCCTCTGCATAATGCAATCAATACTGGTTAATTAAAGGATGATACTATTGATTCTAATTAAGCAAAATTGCCTACCTCATTCATTTACAGTTCATATGTGTTCCCAGAGACAGGATGATTTAATACTTTTAATACTACTTTCCATATACAGAAGAAACATATTCAAAAAGAACTCATCTGCTGCACTTGGTTCTTAATATGTCCTTTTTTCTCTTGAAGAAAGGGAGATATAATGTGTGGAAACATTATTTAAAAACAATAAATTATGTAAGTGGGCAATCCGAATGTACAAACATAAGGTTTCAGAAAATTGAATTTTTAAACGTGGAATCATTAGATTACTGAAAAAGCTCTGCAGCCATTAATGGCACACTTTAATACAGCTCAGAGCTAGTATTTTTCACTCCAAATAATCTGTCAGGAAATCGTTTCTCTGAGATGTGTGCAAGTGTTGTAGGTTGAGGTGTGCTAAGGAAAAACCTTACAAGCAAATCTATCATTTTGTTTCAAGAGAGGAATCCTGGTGATATTGATACGACCTGCAGTCTAACATAAGGTGTGAAATGATTATTTATGTTCTTTTTTTCTCAATGTGAACTGACATACAGCCAAGGATTAATGACCTTCAGTTATCTGAAAGCTACTATTTTAATTCTCATCAGGCTATAATTTCAAGAGGCAGTTATAAATAGGAATATTTTTTGTGTTAACCTCCAGAACTGGAATGGCCTTATGATGGCTTACTTAATCACATTATTTATGTATGTATTTATTTATTTATTTATTTGGTTGGTTGGGAGGAGGTTATTTTTAAATTTACTTTTTGCCCTAGGAAGACCCACTAGAGAACAGTAAGAATATGATGCAATAGGTTGAAACATATATTATCTGAAGCTCGGTGCATGATTTTGCAGAGGAGACATACTATGTTTCGAAGCACTGGGAGAGTAGTGGATTTGGAAGACATTAAGTACAGAGCACTTATGAGAAAAATTTAAAATGAAATAAAAATAAGCAAAAGCAATGAAAAGCTTGCTGACATTTAATGAAAGCACTGAGGTTTGTCAGTGTTAGCTGGTGTGCGTGATTTATTTCTGCATTAGACCTGATCTGATTTATTTTCCTAGTAACACCAGCAGATAGGCTTATAAGAACTGCTGTGTTATCGTCTACATGGAAAATTTCAGCAAAGCAAATGTGGGAATTCCCAACAGGACTTTACTGATACATAATTTGGAGCAACGCAGTTACAGAGGGAGGGCTTATTGTGACAAATAGTAAAGCATAGATGGTTTAGGCAGATACCTGGTGTTGTGAGCACTTGCCAGAAATACTGTTGCTGTGCCATAGGAGATGGCATACACCGACCTATATGAGTCTGTCTGACTTACTGGCTATTTGAAACAAGTTTTGATCTCACAGCTAGTTATGTTTAGGGAGATGCTTGTAGCCACATAGCAGCCAATGAACTTCCCACCTTTCCACCAATTTGTTTCTGTGTGACAGATGGCAGCAGAGGGGCAGTCTGTGAAAACAGAGTGACATGGAAGCATGTATGAAGCAAAGGTGTGGAACTGAATATTTCCATGTAGAAAAAATGGTACTCGTTGGCATTCTTTGATGCTTGATGAACGTTTATGGAGATCAAGCAGTGGATGTGAGCACAGTGAGGTGGTGGGTGGTGCGTCTCAGCAGTGGTGGCAATGGCAGTGGGTCACCTCCACTGCTCCTGATTTTTTTGAGTGTGGCATGCAGACTCTTGTTCCTCACTGAAATGTATGTGAAAATGTATAGCTAACAGAGGTGATTATGTTGAAATGCAGTGTTTTGTAGCTGAGAATTTGCTCTGCTATGCTCTTTGTACCTCTTGTAGTTTCCATGGAGTAAAACAGGAGGCATTACTTTTGGAACTACCTATGAGAAGAAAAACAGAGCAAAGAAAAGCTATTATAATACAGTCATTATAGTCCAATTCCTTCTTTGTTGCAGAAATACATCAGATGTTGTGCAGTTTCTCCTCAACCCCTAAACCTCCAAGAATGATTTTGGAAAATATCTAAAAGGTGCTTGAGGCTCTCCATTCAGTAGCCTAAGCCTAATTGAAAACTGATTAATCTATTTGTATGTTTGCTTCTGTTCTTTGGAAAGTTGAATAAATAGATGCAAAAGAAAAGGTTATGAATGATTAAGGCTCTCTGGGTCCTCATCCTGAAAAAGATCATAGAATCAGTGGAGATCATCAAGTCCAAACTCTTGCTAAAGCAGATTCCTTACAGCAGGATGCACAGGAAAGCATCCAGAGAAGGAGATTCCACAACCATTCTGGTCAGTCTGTAGTAGTTCTTTGTAACAGGATACTTTTCTCTATTAACATCAGCTCTAATATCTGGAAGGTCGTTGAGGGACCGCTTGCTGAGCAGGACTGATGTTTGTCATCTGCACTGAGTTCAGTAGAAAAACTAAGCCAGAGCTGATTCAGCAGCTCAGAACAGCCACAGGCACACGACTTAACTCTCCTAGTTAATGGTTAGATTTTTGTCTAACCATTAATCAAGAGGGACCAATCTTCAAGTACTGCTACCACTCCTTGATCACAGCACTGGTCTGGGTGTGTGGATGCTGCCCATGGATGTCATTGGTCGCTGAAACAGAGTCACAGAATCATTATGGTTGGAAAAATCTTCTAAGATAACCTAGCCTAACCATCAGTCCACTGCCACCGTGCCCACTAACCATGTCCTTCAGTGCCACATCTCCATGTTTCTTGAACACCTCCAGGGATGGTGACTCCTCTACCTCCCTTGGCAGCCCCCTCCCTGGACAGCTGCTTCAAGCTGTGTACTTGCCCTGGTCATTTTTTTAACAAAGAAACAGCCAGAGTCACCAACATCTTGCCTTTCTGTCACTTAGTTAAATCAGGCAGAAAAATATTGCTTCTGTTTTCTGCAGTGCCTTGGGTAGGTCCAAAGCATAACAGATAAAGGGAAGCCACTGGAGAGATGAAAAACGGGGATCAAGATAAGAAGTAAGGTACCTTGCTGTGTTGCATCATGTATCTCTGCAAGTTTCTGCTCACATATAGTCAAATCCTATCCACAGAAGCAGATAACCGAGATGAGCCCTCACAGAGCTACAGACCAACAGAGAAATTAAGCTGCTTGGTACATGAACAGAGATACAATCCTCGTACAGAGTGCAAACATTGGTTTGGAGGAGACAGTAATGGGAAGTAAGCTCAAAGCCATTTGGCTGATGGAGACATTTTGCAGCATACTGTGTTCCTTATCTCCAATTCCGCCTGTTCTTTGTTTGCTGCCCTTGTGTCTGCTGCGTGCTGCAGCCAGCTATCTGATTACAGTGATGAAGAGAGCTGCGTGGCACTGAATTTCAGTTGTGCATTGATCTTGCCGGGAATTAGTAAAAAAAATCAATGTGAGCCTCTTGGTCACCAGCCAAAAAAATAGGACGCGAGTAGCTCAGAGTTGCTGTATGATGGGTCAGCTTAACAGGTGCTCTGGATAACTGACATGACAGAACATAATAGTTATTGTGGAGAGGCAGTTATGATATTGACAGGAACACAGCGGCATCGTGGAAAAAAAAGACAGCAGCAGCAGATTGAGACATCTATGGTGATGCCAGAGCCAAGTGATTTTTTAACTCTTTCCCAGTGAGGGCCACTGCGTCTTTGCCACTGGAAGGCTGCTCTGTAGAGTGAACAGATAGCTGATATGTTGTATTGATAACCTGCACCAGATGCTTACGTGTAAAAGACTGAGACAATTAAAGGATAGTTTGGGTAGATGTAACAAAATCCTCAGTGGTAAGAGAATAATAAACAAAGCACCTGAGCTGAGAAAGAGCTTGTTATATTTACCATTTTGAGAAAATGTAGAACTCATTATTAATTTGCAGCTTCAATGTATCACATAACTCTGCAGTTTATAGGTGGGCTTACATGCTTGGCTTGTCCTGGCTTGCATACAGAAGAACAGAAAAAATTGCAAGAGCAATTGTATCATTGATTCTCCGGAAAGAACAGATAATGTGAATGCCTAAAGCTTCATCAGAGACTGAAAGAATCAGTCCCCAGACTTCCTTTCTTGCACAACTGAGGGAAGAGCTATGATTGCATTTTGCTCATTCCACCATGGTTTCACTCTGCCTGTAGTGTACAGGGCAGAACTGGGTCTTCTTTCATGGAGCTCTGAAGTGCATCTACTCTTGGTCACTGGCACACTAATCACATGGAGGACTTCGTATCTTCAGTGACAGATTTTTCTTTGTAACAAGCTAAATGGGTGACCTATGAATAAATCTCTTTGCTTTCCATCTCCTCCAAGGCTGGCTGAGCTGTTTATTCCTCAGCTTTCTCAGCCCTTTCCCAGTTTGTGGGTACTGGATGTCTCCTCGCCTGTCCCTGTTCCATGCCTCACCTGGAATCCCAGATGCTTCCCCTGGCTCAGCATCCTCAGATGCTCTTTGGAAAGGTGCATCCTTGTCCTGTTTTCTCCCTAAAGGCCTGCTGATATCCCAGGATGAAGCAGCAAGGAAAGTCGGTGCCTAGAATACAGAGAGCAAGAAAATTTGCAAGCCATCAAAACACACCTACCTCATCTCCTGTATACGTTTGTGCAACTTACAGACAACACAACAGACATTCTATCTTATCCATATGGACTGGATATAGTTACTTAGAGGAAAATGTACAGAAGTATGTATTTGTATTTATGAAGTATCTCATTTGCTATACTGTCTCCACATGTACTAGTGCCTTAAGTAGCAAAACTGCCTGGGAGTCTGTAGAATTCATCTACACTATGAAGCTGATGAGTGCTGTATATGTATATCTCAGTGTGCCTCCTCCTTTCAGGAATAAGATGTAGGTGTGCACCACATCTCTCCTCTATGGTTTCCCTTAGGAATCATTAACTTCTAGTGAACTGGAATGGAATCCCACATTTTAAGAGATATTTTTTTTATTTTTTTTTTTCAGATAATAGAAGTCAAGCTCTGAACTATGATTGATTTTCTTTTTTTTTTTTTTTTTAAAGCAGGAACCTTTGTGTTATTATTGAAATACACTGACCAAATTGATCTGTTGTGTAGCTCCCCTGATTTCAACAGAATTGCAGCAGGAAGAAAACTGTCCTATTTTGTCCAGCCAAGTGTTGAATTCCATCCTGTCATGGTCTTTTTAGTTTGCATCAGAGTGATTTTCTCAGCAGTAGACAGGAAATTATTTGCTCGACTTTTCCAGAAACCTCTCTGAATTCCAGTAACAGCTGATGACCTGACTTAACATTTCCAGTCATGTTCCGTGTTGGCAATTCCAAAGGTTGTGAAAAAAAAAAAAATTAGGAAAGCAAACAAACAGAAACTTTCATTGTTGTTGTTGTTGTTGTTGTTCTGTTTTGCATGTGATTCTGAGTGAGATTTAAGCTTATATTTCAAATGGTTCATTTGAGTTGCTTTATGCTCCAGGTTAAGGCACCAATATATCACAGAACTTTATCTCATTCCCATGCTCACATTTCTCTTATATTTTCGTTCACTCAGATCTATTCTCATTTCCCAGCTCCATTTTTTGGGAGATGAAGGAGTGTGGTAGCAGTAATAGGAAGGGCTCATTGACTGACCCACGATTTCTACTGAATTTCAGGGAGATGGATTAGGCAGCTGCATGTGCTGGGACATGGCTATTGGCTATGGTGATGATTGGTTGATGGTTGGACTAGATGATCTTAGAGATCTTTTCCAGCCTTAACTATTGCATTATTCTATGTCTTTGTTTTACACTTTTCAACCACTAGATGTCTCTGACGCTGCAGAAAATTTTAGAAAAAAAAAAAAAAAAAGCAAAGAGGCATTTGTGGCTTGGCTAACAAGAGAACCAACCTTGGAAGTCAACCTTTGTGGAAGCTACCTTTTTGCATTCGGACTTCACTGTTGTTTTCTTCAACAAATATTTCAGAAGGCAGAATCTCACCTTTATTGCATGATAGCCACGTGTCCTTTTCCTCTTATTAAGAAAAACAAAAATTTAATGTACCAAGTTGTCATCTCCTCCCTCTCTAATAAATTTCCATCTGGTAAACAGATCTCTCACCTGTTATATACTTCTGCTTTTCAAAGGATGTTTGACTTTAGCAAGGGATTTGAAGAGCCTGAAAAAAATGCAGAGGACTTAGGAAGAGTAGATTTGTTGCTCATAAATCAGCTCGGAATACAGCAACCTCAGGGCAAATTCAGAGGACGCAGTCTTCAAGAGCAGTAGGATCAGTAACAGCTGTGGAATTACAGGTTTAATAGTATTTTCTTGGTCTCTTCTTCTTTTTTTCCCTTTTAATATTTAGAAAAACTCCACTGACATATCATTTGCATGCAAATGTAAAAACAAACAAACAAACAACAAAAAAGAAAAACACTGAAATTTTAAAGCCATTGACATAAGAAGAAATTCTTTTTCTGCCCAAATCCCATTGCATCTCATTGAGGTTATTATGAGGAGAAATCTTAAGCTTAAAGGGCTTCTAAAGATGAAGTTATTTGGAAAGTTTTCCAGTTTTGTCTTTCTGTCTACAATTTCCCTTAGCTCATTAACCTTACAGTTTTGAATATCCTTACTTCAATCAATGGATAGTAGGCATGCACCTGACATCTTATATGACACCTTCCTAACTAGCACTTGTGTTGCATTTCAGTACCCATAGTTGTGTATGTGTTCCAGCAGTATTTCCAAAGCACTGATCAAAATTGTATAACCCAAGATGGTTATTCACTTAAATCTCAACTAGACTCAACAGTGACCTTCCAGACTGATGTCAGCAATTCTTCCTGACTTCTTATGTAAATCACTGTGTGTGATTCTGTCTCTCATAGAAGTGCATATTCCTTCTTTGTTACAGGTGATGTTTATATTGATACACTCGATTACTCAATATAATTAATATACTTTTAAGCTTTTACTGAGCATTTTGCAAAATCCTTCCATTTAAGTTCAGCATTTTGCACTTTGTTTCTTGCTTGGGTGTCCTCTTCTGTTTTCTCAGCCGCAGCATGGCTCTTGAAACCAACATTCCTTTTCTTTTATTATTTGGTGTTCAAATGCCTGTGCTATGTGTTTCTTCTTGTGTTTATATATAAACTGAGTGTAATGGAGATTCTCTTCACAGAGCTACTTGGAATAATTTCCTGCCATTCTGATCTGGATATACCTATGCCTTTATATTTCATGCTGAATCACATCTTGGAAAGTGAATTTTTGGATTTCTGAAAGCGAATGTAAAAACTTCTCTCTATGGGTTTTGGTGGAAATTATAGGATAAACAGATATTCCCGGCATTGAAATGAGGGAATACTGTAGGAACTGTGGACAGGCTGTAAGCAGAATAGATGACTTGTTTCTATGATTGTCTACATCTCCTTGAAATAAAGCCAGTACTGACATTGACTTGAGTTAGTTGCCCACATACAGGTGTATAATTAGACTAGGTAGAAAGATTTGAAGGTATGATTCAGGACCTGTTCAAGACCTCTGTCTTTTTGGAACAGCAGCTGGCATATAAGCAGGATGTTTGAGCACATCTCGAGTAATACTATAGTGTGTGGGAAACTGCATCCAGCCAGACCGAAATTTAGCACTGCAGAGGAGGTTGACCTCACCCAGATTTAGCCATCTAAAGCCTTTTGACCAGAATACAAAATCACAGAAGAGGACAAAGAAAAGGCAGAGAGCAGTACTCTGCTGCTGATGACTTGCCTACCACACCTCCCAAGACAGCTGCCATGTAATGATGTTAATCCTTATCATCATTTGATAATGTTTTTTCTCCTCATTTGGAAATAGTTTTAATCAACAGATGAGCATAAAATATGACCTTTCAGAGAATTGGAGAAACTTCTTCAAGTTGAATCTTGTTCTGGTTTGCAAACAAGTTCTTAAACAAACATGTAAGTATTGTTTCCTTTTTTTGTTTTGTTTTGTTTTCTTTTGTTTTCTTCTGATTAATATCAAGAATGAGATCAGATTTCTTGTCTTTTAATTTAAGAAAGTGCAATGAGCAAGAAAAGCAGCATGTCTCAGAAGAAGCAGATGCAATGGATCCAATCCCATGAACACAATTTTCTAAACATCTGCTATGATAGTAAAGTACTAAAACCAAAAGACCACGACATTAATGGCTCAGCACAGACAAGAACAGTGATTAGAATCTATATTAAGATTGTGCCAAACACTCTTTCACAAAACAAGATTCAGTCACTGCAACAGACCTAAGGCAGGTGGTACTTCTTCACTAAAAATCTGTGATAAAAGCTGAAGCAGGGCATAAAATTGGCCTTGTGTCTTGGCTTTATATGGCATACCTTGTGAAGAAATGAATTTTAATTATACTTCTGTAGAGGAGGTGCTGATGAGCTTGTAAGGAAGAAACTACATGACATGGAAATACCTGCATTTCAGCATTCAGACACTCCCATGGAGTGTGGGGGAGTTACATCCAGCCCCATGGCCTGCACTAAGTTCCTTGGGGGGGTTGTATGAGAAGTTATTTCTCTATGACTCTTCACCAGTTTAGATAAGTTTATTTTGTGACCCAAAGGCACATGTGCTTCATCCAAGTGATGTGATACCAATTCCTGGTTGCACTGCCTGGCAAGAGGTCACCTGAAGTGACAGGGAAATTTCCCTTCTGTGCATTTTCCCCTATATTCTGTGTAGGGTTTGGCAAATCCCCTGTCTGTGGCATGCGTTCAGATAAAGAACTGAATTCCTCAATCAAAACTGTCAGACAGGCAGGACAGCAGCTTTGTTCTGTTGTTAATTATGTGCAAGGCTACTTTCCCATGGCTATCTCTGGTGTCTGTATATGTTTCTGGTTAGTTATGAAGACCTCTTTAATGACCATTTGTCCGTAATAGATTATAACAAAGGAAGAACAACACCACAGGGAGATAAAAGACACAGGAAAGACTGTGCTGGGATTACATTAAGTGGGTCTAGGTTGCAAATGGATATGAAGCAAATGGAGGGAGAGACTGGTGACTGCAGAATGGATTATTATCCTCTTGATTTTAATAAAAAGCAGTAACCTTCTTGTATTTTTTGACCATGTAATGTAATACTCCCTTTATACACTCTTTACACAACGGTAGAAATACTGCCATTCTTCATTAATCTCAGTACAGATTTGGGAGTAATTTCTGTCTGCTGATTTCACTGGATGATTTTATAGGGGTTCATTTGACCAGATGTACACACATACATCTGGTGTAGTTGTCTTGGCTTGCTTTGCTCTCACTGCAGAGTAACTGGAAGTGATTGAATGTGATTCACTTTGTCCTAAAACCAGTCAGATGAATCATAGGTAACCGGGCTCTGTTTCTTCCCAGGGCAGACAAAAGAAATTTGAGATGACTAGCTCACATGTTCATGGCTGTCCTACTATCAGACAGGTGAGCGAGAGAATTAAACTTTTAATCAGTCAGGATGAGGCCTTAAGTAGCAATTTGTCTCTTAAAAACTATGCCAGTGCATCTTTAGTGCAGTTGATGGACAGGAATTGATTTGTCCCTTGGAAGAGCAAGTACTGGTGATTTAGAGATTGCAGAATCACAAAATCACAGAATTACAGAAACACCAAGGTTGGAAAAGACCTACAAGATCATCCAGTCCAACCATCCACCCATCACCAATAGTTCTCACTACACCATGTCCCTCAACACAAAATCCAAACGTTCCTTGAACACCTCCAGGGTCGGTGACTCCACCACCTCCCTGGGCAGCCCATTCCAGTGCCTGACCACTCTTTCAGAAAAGTAGTATTTCCGAACGTCCAGCCTAAATCTCTCCTGGTGCATTCCCTCTAGTCCTATCACCAGTTACACAAGAGAAGAGGCCGACCCCCAGCTCACTACAACCTCCCTTCAGGCAGTTATAGAGAGCAATGAGGTCTCCCCTGAGCCTCCTCTTCTCCAGACTGAACAATCCCAGCTCTTTCAGCCACTCCTCATAAGGCTTGTGCTCCAGACCCCTCACCAGCTTTGTTACCCTTCTTTCAATGAGATTATCTTTCTTATCTGTGAAAATGGCAATATCTCATTTTCCAAAAAGGAAAGATAAATAATGAAGTAATATTTATAAATTAAAACCAAATATAAATGACTTAATATTAGCATATAATAATTACATTTATTATAGTGTGTTTTCCCTGTTTTATTCTGTGCACAGAGCTTAATGATGCATCTTCCCTTCTCCATGTTGGCTCGGATGCCTACTTGTACATCTTTGCCAGCTCAATTTTGTAGTTAAAAGTGACTTTGACAGAAAATCCATAGTACAAAGAATTTTTTGTTATTATCCTAGTACATTCCACAAAAAACTAGCAAACAGCAAAGAAAATCCCAAAGTTTACATATAAAATTCACAATAAAATACATAATTTTCATTATTTCCTATGAGGAAGACTTCCTTTTCTTTCTCCTCAAAATACAGAGCGCTGCAGTAAAGGCAACATTTGCCTCATGTAACATAAATTCCCTTTTGCATCTAAAATTCCCAAACGTTTGTACAAATATCTCCTCATCAGCGTTCATTTCTATGTCTTAAAGAAACCAAATGTTCTTCAGGACCTTGTCTTGCTTTGTCCTGCCTTCTCCAAAATGACTGTCAAGCTGTAATGCTGCACAGCAAAGGATTTGATGTCGGGACCAAGCACAAGCAGGCAGAGGAAGGAAAGTGCAGAAAGATAACACCGAAGAATGTGACCAGAACTTATTCAACATTGTTTTCAGAATAATATTCTTCACTCCAAGTGACTAAACTGCCAGAAGATAAAATTTGCTGCAAGAGCTGGAGACAGTAGCTTCAGGGAAACTGGACAGGTAAACATTTGAACATTTGTACCAGGAAATGTGTACCTTGCTATAGGAATGCTGTGAATTTGGATTATTATTATAATTATTATTTTTAATAAGGAAGGTTTACAAGAATGTATTTCATGATAATATTTCCAAACACAAACATGGTTTTTTTTTTGTGGTTTTTTTTTTTTTTTTTTTTTTTTTTGTTTTGTTTTTGTTTTGTTCTTGTTTGTTTGTTTTTGGAGGTGTTTTCTTAGAAGAACACATTCATATGGTACTAAATTGTTAGATTTAGAAAAATAATTTCCCTTTATTTAGGAGCATATTGCTGACTATCTGTCTGCAATTAGATGTGAAGTTGAAGAAATGCTGGCAGTTTCTGAACCTATTTGTGTCCCAAGGCATCCCTGAAATCATTGGATCAGGACATGAGTGAATGTCTACTAAGTCAGAAGAAAAAAAAGTGTTATTTAATAAGGCCCTGGTGTGTCCAGGAGATGTCTTCAGGGGAAAATTTCCCTTCACAGTACTCAACTGCTCTGGCTTGTTTTGATTAGCTCACAAATCCTAATTTCAGTTTGGCTTCAGAAAAACCAGCCTACATTTAGTCATCGTTTCTTTCAACAGTCTTATATATCATACTACGGTAACATCCCCAAACAGCTTTTAGTCTTCAGTCAAAACCTTCTTGGGTTTGATTAGCCTGCTGGTTAAATGATAACAAAGACTGATCCCAAAGACAGCTTTGGAAGAATGAACACAAATGCCTATTTTTTTCTCTGTCCTCAGGAGATTGTAAGCAACCTCAGTGCTTTCCCATGAAATGAGCCTGATAGCTTTTGAGATCAAGACTCTAAATATTTTTAAAATTAATGCTAACATTTTCTCTAGTGGCCTGATGAATACCCTTAAAAATTAAGCACAAGTGAGACTGAAAGAAGCCATAATAGGAGACTGGGTTCACCCATAGTGTTGCACTTCAGACAACCGATTTCCAGGTGCATTGCTTTATAACTGAGTGACTGCTGAGAACACAATTGCTGACAAATTTCTGCTTCTTTCCGTCTGTAACACAGTCAGTAATGAATAATTGCACAAAACGGCAAGCATTGCATAGGAGTGTAAGCTACTGGGAGTGTTAAAGTAACCTTGTAGCTCTGATTAACAGGCTTCCAGATGCTAGATTAATGAGAGGATCTGAAAAGTTTGCATCAGCATAAGCTCCACTCTGGCTGAAAGTAGTTAGCTTTGTTGCTTGCACATTGCAGTAAAGGATGAGTGGAGCTGCAGCATGTGGAAAGGCATTCTGCAAAAAAATCCCCATGTAATATCTAGATACTGAACTGTGCTTTTTTCCCCCAAGCAACAAAGCCTCTCCAGGCTGAGATAATTCCCCTTCTGCTGCTCATTTTAGTCTCAGAAGTGTAATGTGTTGTCCTATTTGTATAGCTGTTTCATTTACAGCTGCATTGTTGAGTAGACTAATCTCAATAAAACAAGAAACTGAGCCAAAGATCATAGATTCTGTTTAATAGTAGCAAGGCTGTGAACCCCATCCTTCATGTCTGAAAACACCTCAGTAAAGAAAAATGATATCTTAAATGTAGACACATTGGAAAGATGCAGGAGAAGAAGTTGCTAGACAAGAATGACGAGCGGTGATGACTGTGTAGGGTTGCATAAAAATTGATTTTCTCCTTTTCACTTCAACATGACATAGCAAGGCTCTTACCTCACCATATGCTAATTTTTAACCTCTTTTTGTGCAGTGGTCTAGTGCATTTTTATACTTATAGTTCAATGACTGAATAGTGCAAGACAGACTATGGCAGTGAAATAGAGGGGCATAAGCTTGGTTCTAGATGCCATGCCTCCAATGCAATGTATGCAGTGCCCAGCAAACAAGACTCTGATCATCCATCTGTTTTCCTCTCAGCAGTGCGTACATGGTGGTGTGAAAGGGCATTTCATGGGCATCCACCTTCCTTCTGAAATCTGCTCTGTCTCTGGCCAGGTGTTTGTAGGTTTGTTAGATGAAATTCGGTGTTTCTAATTGTGCTGAGGTGCATTTACTTTTCTGCATAGGGAGCTTGGTTGTCAGCTCACATTACATATGTAGCAACACCTACAAACTTGTTTTATCTTGAGCAGCCAACCTAATCCTTCGCAGAAAAGAAAGATTTAACAAAAAATTTAAAAAAAAAAAAAAAAAAAAAAAGTACTGATACCATAGCAATTTATTACCTGTTCAAAAAGTAGATGTAGTTGCAAGCAGATAGCAGACTGATGTTTCTCGGCCAATTCTGTTTGGACTGATTAATGTTTGGCTGCCATTATTCACAATTTCTATGCCAAATAGGATTACGACCCGTTACTGCTTGTATGTTACCCTACAAAATCCATTCCCTAACCAAGCTGTGCAGCTGCATTGTCGGTGCTGCTGTGTCTGCAAAGCTCAAGACAAGCAGACTGTGCTCTTTTTTTTCCTGCAGGATGAAAGAAAAGAACATTACTGATAGTGTGTGACTAGTCTGGAGATTGAAGTGTGCTTTGACCATGCTGAGGTCAAAGATACTTCAAATTCAAAGTCAATAGTAAGTATTCCTCCTCTTTCCTAAAGGGGAGTACATAAACAGCAACAAGACATCTCACCACTTACATGAGCAGCAGAAGAGCCTCACAACAGGTACGAGGCTGTGATTCACATTTACATCAGCTCTGAGCAGCATTGAGCTGCCTTTTCTCCTCTGAGATCCGTGAACATATCTGCTTCTTGTGCCCTTGGGAACACACCGTCTGACGCTTCACTGCAGCTGTGCCTTGCAATGAGTTTGTCCAATCTACCTTTTCCCAAAGAGCTAGTCTCCTTACAAGTGAAAAATGGAAATCATTCCCTGTCTCGACCTGGATCTTAAGATGCAGCGAGCACTCTCCCCTCTGTAGTTAGAGACTCAAACTCCCTAGGCTTTCTGCTGGGATTTGGTTCCCCTCCTGCAGGCCTGTGTCAGCTTTACAGCAGCAGAGTTGCAGCAGGGTCGAAGGAGGAATGAGAAAATGAGTGCTTCCCATAGCTCAGAGGCAGCGCTCGCAGCTGACACCGCTGCTTTGCCATCTGCGCGCTCTGTGCTTGCAGCACTGGCTGCAGCGAAATGATGATCGAAAAGTGGCTCAGTAATATTTTCATTTGGCCGATTTTGTTCCAGAGTATCTGCCTCCAGGGCTCGTTTGTGACTTCATCTGAACAAGTGAAGTCATCTTGGATTCTAATTTTATCTTCTCTCTTTAAATCAGCAGCTGTAAGTGGCACTTTTCAGTCTCGGAAGTACTTTAGCCCTGAAGCGCACAGTAGACCTCTAACAAACAATAATGCAAAGCAGAATTCAGGGGCAGAAGTATCTCATGAAATAGAAAATGCTTTCATATAATAATTGAAGTTACCCTTGTCAGCTTGCATACATCAATTTACCATCTGTGAATTAATCTCTCTGGTCTACAAAGGAACTTCTACATGTAGTTGTCTAAAGCATTTGCTCTACGTCATGCATTATTTGCTCTTTTCATGTCACTTCTGGATAGATTTATTCAAGTACAAATGAAGAGGACATCTCTGAACAGTTCCAGCACTGGAAATGATACAAATGGAGACATGGCTTGAGGGACTTGGGAGGATTCGGCCTTTTATCACAAATTGTTCAGCTATTCCCATTTAATTCTACTGTAAACACTCATTTTTAATGCAAGAAAACAAACAAAATAGGCTACTATAGACAAGAAAACAAACTATTACTCAGTATGGGAAAAACAGGTGATACTATTGACTATCTCTAGAAAGACTCTTGTAACTCCTTCCATCTTCGGGGATCACTCACACTGAGAAATTATTTATTGCTTTCTGTTTTGCTGCCAGACCTTGCAGTGCTCTCATCAGGCCTTGCTGAGCTGGTGGGGGCCACATGGAGAACAGCAGAACAGCCCTGGAGCTGAGTTGTTGGTGCTCTCTGTGCAGGAGCAGGGTGGTTTTGAGGAGTGGCTGCCTCTTTAGCCTCATTCTTAAAAGATAAAACTGAGATCCTGTCAATCTGACAAGATGGAGTGGCCCCTAAGCAAAGAAGGTTTCATTTGGAAATGGTTGAATTGCTGTTACACATCCCACGAGAAGCAAGTTAGCAGTTCAAAGATACTGAGGAGCCTCTGTGCCTGTTAAGTGAAAGCTCTCAAATAATTTTTTGCTGCATTCATATTATCCACAAATTCCAAACATACAGAGAAACAATGGGAATCATTTTTTCTCAGCCGCCTGCAAATAAACCTTGATAGCTGTGTGCAGTTCTAATAAAACCAATTTCCAGGAAAAAAAAAAAAAAAAAAAAAAGAAGAAATGAAGCTTTGTCAATACTAAAATATTTTACTCAGTTGTCTCATTTCTTGCAGATTCAGATAGAAAAAGCGGAAAACCCATTCAGAGATTGCTAAATCACTTTGATCCAAGATGAAGCGTTCTGCTTCAGAGTTCCAATTTAATTCCAAAAGAAGTTGAATCTTTGAGTCTGAAATGAAATATTTTACTTTGGGACTGAATGAGCTTTTTTTTGAATATGGTATCCTGCGTACAAAGAAATGAACTTCAGACAGATAAGAATGTAAATTTAAATATATAAAAATATATAGCAACATTCAGTGATTTGCATAGAACAGAACAATGGACTTCTCTTTGAGAAGAAATTCTTTCCTTTGATGAAGTTATGTGGGTGATGTGATTTCCTCGTCACCTCTGGCTTCTTGGTTCTTGGCTGAAGTTTCCAAAAGCTTTGCTCCCACTGACCTCTGTGACTTAAAGCACAATCATGAAACCTGTTCAGTTTTGCAGTGAAGCTGTCTTAAGTTTTTAATTCTTAAGTCATTTCATCACTCTTAATGGTGCTCCTGTTGGTGAGACTGTGCCACAAACTTGATATTTTTTTTTTACATTCAGCCATTCAAACAGAATTATAGTGATGAAGGACAGTGGAAAGGTGTCAAAGCTACCAATGCTGAATAATTTTAAGAGCCAAGAGGAAATACTAAGAAGTGCATTAAAAGTTATATGTTTAAACCAGGCCTTTTTTTTTTTTTTTTTAAGTAAAACATAACATGTTTTATGTGTTGCTGAGTGTAATTGAGTTGCAGAGTCTGAAACTGCTCCTTGGCACAGCTGTGCATTTGTTAATATGTAGTTGAAATTCTGTTTCCTGTAACTACTGAGTGGCTGGCAGATTGCTGCTAGGTACACTCCTGTAACAACCTTGGAGTGAAGTAACTGCGCATGAAATATGGTAGGGAGGTTGAACAGAAGACAACCTTTTTCCTTTGCTCCTCTATTGAAGTTGAATAATTGTGTAACCAACAATATAAAACTCATGTGCCCTGAGCTAGATATGGAGCAGACAAAGAATCCGATATTCCACTGACCAGTGGAACACTCTGGTCCCTTTTTCTAGAGTTGCATGTTCGATTTACGTAAGACAAAGAACCAACTGAAGGAGCTGTCCATAGAGACAGAAATGCTATCTTGGATTCTGCTCTACTACCCAAATAGAAAAATTCTGTAAGAGGGAAGAAGGAAAGTGGGAATCAGTGAAAGTTAGTCAGCAGGCCAATGGCAGGACTGGGGATAATGCCCATATTTTCTGATTCCAAGGTCAGTGACTTACTCACTGACCCATACCACATTTTTTTCTCCTGATTACCAGACTCTGTGTTAAACTGTCACCAGTCCAGAGCTGAGATAGAAACCTCACTATCTGTGCTTTATATCCATTTATGTAGCTTTAATATCAATGGCTACAGAGATCTACCTGAACTTCCATCTTGTCCTTATCTCTTCCTGGCAGATGTCGTCAGTGAGAAATTCTGAGTTGATGATTACATTATGAAGAGGTTTCATTCTGAGATCCTTGATGTATTATTCAATGACAGATATGTGCCTGAGGTTTATGTATCAGAACATCTGATTTTCTTTTTCACTTCTATGGATGTATTTCAGGTTTCTACAGCCAAAAGCCAAAGAACAATCCCATCCAACCCTATAATCACTTTGAAAGGTTAAATAGTGAATGAGCACATTCTGAATATGGCTAAAACCTATATTAATTTTATATCATTTTAGATGAGGGATGCAGGCATTAATGACTGTGAGTGACATTTCTAGGAGAATTCCTTTCAGTCATAAATCCTAGTCCAAACCTTGCAGAATCTACTCCATACTTTTTAAACGACCCGAGGAAAGAGAAAAGATAATAGCAAGTACAAAGGTTTTTCTTGACAATCTGATTACTCTCATTTCCTAGCTATTCCTCTTCCTGTGTGAGACTTTGATGGAGAAGATGAACAGGCATTTTGTTGGAGAAGGTTGGTCTTTTATTTCCCTGTAGGCACAACAGATTTCTAAAATTTCAAAGTTCATGCCAGAGTTAATACTTGCAAAAGCACTACTAATTGATGCAGATGTCACTGGGGCCTGCAATGGGAATCCATCCAGCAGCAGCTCTGCTTCTGGAGGAGCTGGGAAGGAAATAAAGATCCTCTGAAATGTAATTAATCAAGCCTCAGTGATACATACCTCAGAGATCATTGGATTTGGGAGACAGTTTCCCAAGGGAACCATTTGATGCTATTTGCTCCAGTAGAATATTAAAATGAATGTTCTTGTTGAGTCTACAGTTTTCTGCTTTCTCTTGGATTGCAGATTTTACTACAGCACATACGTAGGTCATATGCACTGAAGAAGCTTAACCTTGAAGTGTAGCAGCCTGTAATCAAAGCACAGCAATGATATGCACATAGTGTCTTCTCCCGTGCAGAAAAACATAGCACGTAGTAAGCAATTATTCAGTTGGAAGAAGACCAAAACACTGAGTCCTTCACAACTCCTCGTGTGAAACTTCACTGCTTCTCTTGTGAAAAGGACACGATTTTATCGTGCATGAAAGGTCACTGTAGGTTTTATGACTTACCTTAGAGTGTCTAGCATCTGACATCTCAGCATGGTGACTCAGTAGAGATTCAGGAGATGTTTTTAATAATAAATCTGTTGCAACTCTTGTGATGCACAGGGGTCGCCCATTTCAAATATTGACTGGAACTGCTTAGTTTGAAGGCTTACTGAAAACAAAACGTATAGGACTATATTGCGACTTTTCCGAATTACATTAATCTCACTTCAGCTTCCTTAAAGCCACATGTCTGTTCTGAGCTACTTGGACTGGTTCATGCTATACTCAAAGGAGAGGGGCAGTTACCTCCACATAGCTATTCATCCTCCAGATTTTCCATGTGTATCCATGTGGATGGACTGAATTTTCCAATAAATACATTTGTCATTTTTTGTTGGCAGTAGTCTGATCACTGATGACTAACATGGGTTATCATTACTGAACTCCTGATGACTATATTCAAATATGTCTTACCCTAAATATTTTATTTTTGGAGCATTCAATGGAATTTTGAATTCTAGTTTCCTTGAAGGCACAAGGCAGAAATTTTGTTTCCACTGTCTGGCTCTTAAAAACTCTTGGGCCTTTTGCTTTCAGTTCACTGCTCTGAAAAACAGTTTCATAATTAATTTATACATACTCAGGTTAGGCACTTGAGATTTGACAGTGATGGCTGAAGTAGAACAATAGAAGTACAGGAAGGAAAGCTAATTCCTATAATATGGTGTTATAATCTGACAATGAACTGCAGAACAGACCAGGATTTTTGGCACAGTTTTCACTGGGACCAGGATTTCCATTTCTAGATGTCTGTATTTCTGACAATATGTCAGATTTGGGAATAAATCAGTAAAAGCTACAACTAAAGGATTCTTAGCTTGGAGCAAGGAAAGGACATGACAGCAGGCTCTACTTTATCTTGCAGCATGGTTACAGTGTTTATGCTGTTTGCACTCATAAACTGCTCACCGCTTCTTTGTTCATAGAAAACAGTGCATCTCCAATGTCAAATAACGTAAGTCCTACACTCACACATGGTTCAGACAACCAACACTGCCTGGAAATTGATTTATTCCTGGACTCTCTTCTGAAATTTTTCTGAAACCAAACCTGATCTCTAAGAACCAGGTCCAGAGTAGCTCAAAGAGATGGTCAACAGACAGACCAGTTTGTTGAGCAGTGCAGAAAGACCAGCAGAATTTCTCTGGTTTGCATACACATTACAGTGGTTGCAGTACCCAGGTGCTGCTGGAGTAGCTCCCTTTGCTATTAAATGCCTTAGACCCAGACAGGATTTCAGGAGAAGGATACAAGTCTACAAGACTCAGGCTGGTGGCAGTGGCACTACTGAGTGGGTTCAATTCAGGAGGGAGCAAAGTGAAGAGCAGTATCAAAGCCATGGATTTTAGAGCAGCAGATTTCAACATCTGTAAAGATCTGCTTGGAAAAATCCCATGCAGCGTGGCCCCAGGCAGAAGATGGGGTCAAAACAGCCTCCTTTGGAAAGTTATGGAGCAAATAATTCTGGCAATCATTTTCAAACCCATAAAGGACAAGGTGATTAAGGATAGTCAGCATGGATTTATAAAGGAAAAATCCTCCTTGACCAACCTTATTTTTTACTATAATGAGGTGCTAGCTTGGTGGACAAGGGAGGAACAGTGTATTTTAGCTTCACTTTAGCAAGACTTTTGGCACTGTCTCCCATTAACACTCAATAATAAGTAAACTGTGATTTAGAGAATTGGACGACTGTATGGATCAACAGTTGGATACAGTGGCTTTTGTTCAGCAACATAAAGTCCATTTCAAGGTACTTTGCTAGTGGTATAGACCAGGTGTCAATACTACCACCAATACTACTTAACAGAGAGTTAAGTAGTATCCCACAAGATTGAGTCATACCTGGAAATTGAGATTTTCTGTTTGCAGTTGGTTCAAAACTAGAAAGAGTATATATTTTTACTGTGAAGGTGGTGGAACAGTGGAACAGGATGTCCAGAGAGGGTATTGAGTCTTCACCAGTGCAGTCAAAACCTCAGTGGATATGGTCCTGGGATAACTGATGCATCTGACCCACCTTGAGCAGTGATTCATGAAAGATGAAGAGAGACAGGAGTCCTTCCAACCTAAATTATTCTGTGATTATTTATTGGTGTATATCAGTGAAAGAGCTGCAACTGTGCCATGTGTTGTATTCTGTGCCCTGTAGTGTATCCTGACATACTTCAAGTGTGCTCTGTGTCCTCAAGCACCTCCATAATCTCCTAAGCATACACAACTCACACCCTTGATTTCATGCCCTAGATATACCAGCCCATCAGATGGTGACGGTGTTCTTTCCTTATTTTGAGAGCCTTCAACTGAAAACCCACTGCAAAATGACAAATTGTATTTAAAACAAAAACAGAACCTGGGCCAGATTCAGTGCTGTGATGCACATCTTCTGTTCACTTGAACTGGCTGCGTGTTACATATTTCTTCTGCACTACTTAGCCTGTTATATGGGGTGCTGATAGTTGTGATTGCAGATACAGACTTATCTCTTCAAATAACACAGTAAACCAAAAGGAGGATATTTCCTCTCCGAGGAACACGGCACACTCATGAGGAAGCTCTTTTCTTTTTTCTTTTTTTTTTTTTTCTCCTGGGGATGTTCCCTGTAAAAAGTTTTGGATTCCTTCTAGAATCTAGAAAGGAAAGTATTTTGGTGTACAATGAACTGATGGTTTTCGTTTTTTCATTTTCAAGATGTTTATGGACCAATTCCAAGGGAGTTAGGAAAAGCAGTTCAAATAGCTACTGTCAGTCAGCAGCTATATTGGAAAACTGAGGGTTTTACAAAGTGGAAAAAAAAAAGTGGTTGAAAACCGCTACTCTACAGACATAAGTGTGAAGCCATTTGCTTTCCATCATGAGGTGTATAAAAGTCTCTTTGTGCTGGGATGGATGCAGTACAGGTGTGTTGTGAAGCATAAGTGATTCTCCAAACAGAGGTCTCACTCTCAGTTTGCTGACAGACCCTTGTAGATCTGGCTGAAAAAAAAGACATTAACCCTCATATGTGAGGACTCAGAGCTCTGTAGCAGTGCAAATTCAGAGGATGTTTGTTTTGGAAATGGGAAAAGGGAGAAAATGGGGAGAAAGATAGATTTATTCTGGTGTCAGATCTCCATCCCTATTCAGGCTGACTTGGAACTACGACCTGCAATTATGCCAGTAGCAGCTCTTGTCCTCTTTCAAGGGTGTTAAAAATTGACACAAAAAATAAATTATATATGAGAGACAAGTGGAGTAGCCCAGGTGTTCTTGGCAAATGATGCCATGAAAATTAAATATAAAATAAAAGCCCTTTTAGGATGATCCGAATGAGCAATTTTTCTTGTTTCATACTGAACCATTTGCCCACCATCACCACCTCACTGCAGATGAGGAAAGAGACATTTTGAGGGCTCTTGAGCTTTATGAATGATCGCAATAAATCAGCACAGAATGATTTAGCACAGGTGTTCCTGTAATTGAGCTGCACAGAAAAATTTCGGAGTTCATTCACTGATTCTCAATGTCACCTTTCCAGTGGGAAGTTCAAGTGAAAAGTCTTCTGACTGGCAAACCAATAAGCAGCCTCAGTGTGGTGAGTACACAAAACTTCAGCACATCCCCTACTTAACACTTTTATAAGCTTATTTCTTAAGTTTACTTATTTTCAACTCAATAAAAAGCATAGCACAGGTGGAATACTTTAAGAAGCCCTAAGTAGTTTGAAAAAGTTAATTCTGGAGCACTTCTGATCCCCACAGAATCATAGAATCACCATCATAGTTTGGAATAGATCTGCAAGATCATCCAGTCCAACTATCCACCTACCATCAATATTTCCCCACTAACTGTGAGAAGAAACTGACCCTTTTGTTTGTGCCCGGTGGCAATTCTCAGCACTTAGTCAAGCATCATTAACATCTTATATGATTTCTAAGACTGAAATTTAAGGTTAGTTTGACAGAGGAAAAAAAAGAAACAAAACGACAACACAGGGAAAATAGGAGAGAGAAAAATGCATCAAGATGCTTGAAAAATGGATGACTCCATCCATCAGAGAGATGGATACATTCTCCTGCAGTGTTTGTTGTATGGGATATTTTTGACTATCAGAGCTGAGCACATGTTATTTTTTCTTCCTCAGATCCTAAAAAAAAAAAAAAAAAAAAAAAAAAAGACCCAAAAGCAATGTCATGAATTAAATCTGGAAATGAAATGGCATATTTGTGTCTGCAGTGCTTGTGAGAAAGCCGGCACGATTTCCACCAGCGTTTCTTTAGCCTCTTTCAATCCTAACATTAAAGTGTGACTGTTCGAACATACTTTCTGTAATTAGAACACATTGTTTCTGTGCCAAGACAGACAGAGGTCTGTGAAAAACATTTCCCCTTAAGAATATTTCTCAGCTCTTTTCAGCCTCAGCTCTTCATATGTCACATTGCCAAAGAGAACTGGAGCTCCCTGTCAGTACATTGGTCCCTTAGTGTTTCATATGCTAGGAATACAATGTTTCTTTGTTGAATTTTCCCCTCCAAGCAATCAGCCTTCTAGGTAAATGAAGCCTCATAGCAGTGAGGCGCATACTGCTATTCCAAAATCACATACTGAAACAGCTGAGCTTGGTAGTTCTTTATTACTGAAAAAAAACCACCCAACCTTGAATCAAAGACTCTGTTACACTGATTGAAGCCCTACAGGCCCTGTCTCCTAGCCACTACCTGTTGTAGTAAAAGACACTTTTACTCCCTTTGACACCTGGTCGGGCGCATCTCATAACATCTTCCCAGTGGCTTTTTGGCATTCAGTGAGTATGTGGTACATCTGAGGCTAAAAAATAAAATCTTGGATTTCTACTCTACTTCCTAATAGCCTGGACCCCATGTGATGTGGGATTTTGCACTTAACCTAGATATCAAAGGAAGACTATATTTAGTTTCCATGGTATGGTTACAAAACAGTGGGATTTGTTTATGCACTGACAGACACATATTAAGGCTCTCCTTTCCAAAGAAAATAAGTATTTTGTTATTGCCTTCAAAGCAGAAAGGAAGAAGAAGAAACATGCAAAAAAAGTAGAGAAATGTTAAGCCCCTTTTCAAAACTGGCAGAAATGCAGGTATATTACTCATGAAATCCTTATATTTAAACAGAAGAACATATGCTTTACTTTCACACAATGAAAAAGAAGGCACAAAACAATATTTCTGTGACTTATTCAGTATGTGAAGCAGAGAGGATTGTAGTAAGGATGGCATATTAACATCTTAAAGTTCTCAGACATAGTAAAAGTTTGACCTGATCTCTTCAGTTCACTCTGCACACACTCACACACATAAAGGCAGCATTTGAAATGCTTCTTTTGTCTGCTCGATTTTATTTATCCCTGAGAAGGAATTCTTAGTGTAGCTGTAAAGAGCACTACATGATATACAAACTCCAGAAAAGGAGTTTAGGATGTTCAGAGGTCATTAGAAAAATATCAGAGTACCTTAACTTACTCTGTAGAGCTCAGGCTCAATACACTTTATTTTCCAGCCTTCACCAGCTGGCTGGTATAGACATCTCAAACTCTCCGGAGTCTACATTCCTTCATTAGCTATTTCAGCTCTATATGCTAGGATCAAAGGTTCAAAATAAATCACATTCAGAAATATTTTGGTAAAATTTGCAGGTGTGTGGAACTGGAGATTTGGGATGAATTTCTACTGAGATACACATATTTGCATCTGGATTAACTTTTCCTGTACATTCCTGCAAAGCTGAAGGGGTAACTCTTTCAACAGTAGGAGATTGCATGCAATTCTAAAAGATCTTTCGACAAAGCATTTCCACATATCATATTTCTGTGAGAAATCCAGACAGAAGAGCTTAAGAAAAGAGAGGTGGAAAAAGATCAAAGTCCCACAGGTAACTAATATGGAGTTACTGTGCATAACAAGTAATGACTGGACGTAGCTTATAGTATATCTAAATCCTGCCCATGTTTTGGGTTATGCACTGAACTGACATGATATTCCCAAAAGAAAGCCACCCCATCTGCTTTATTTAATCCTACAAGCAACAGCATTTACAAAGATTCTCCCTAATTAGTCTGAAATTTCATACTCCAGCTGCCTGCTGAAATGTGAAAGTGGAAGTCCTACAAGCATCCAAAAGCCTTCTTTCTTGCTGCTTTTCTGAGTTGACTGGGACCACGTAGCTATTCCAAATGCTAGAGAATGAATAGGAATACTTGAATTTGCGATATGTCTTGGCTTTAGAGGACACTACGATCTACTGAGCAGAAGAAGTTCAGTCTTGTTGGGCTGAATGGAGCTGAAATTATCAGACCTGTTATTTTTCTTCTATCTGGCTATAATGGGAAAGGACTCAGCAGGCTGGGATTGGATTCACAGTATTTCTCTTCTTCAAAGAGAAGGATCTGTAATTCAGTGCTCCCTGTTTACTCTTAGAAAAGCCTTAGATATTTAGAGAGAAGAAGAATCATTAAGGTTGGAAAAGATCACTAAGATAATCTAGCCCATCCCCACCATGCCCACTAACCATGTCCCTCAGTGCCACATCTCCATGGCTCTTGAATATCTCCAGAAATGGCTGGCTCCATCACCTCACTGGACACCCTGTGCACTGCATTACCTTTATTTTGGTATGGGATTAATTGTCCATGGTGGTGTCAGTCTCTTTCTGCCCATATGCTTCAATTTCACATCTGTATTTTAGGCATCTAACATGAAGTGAGATGAATACTATCCCAAGAAACCATGACTGAATAATCTCTCATCTTGATACTTTTTTACATTGGGGTTAAACGAAGATTTGCCAAAGGAACACTAATTCTAGAACCTTCTAACTTTTCAGTGTTTTGATTCACAATTACAAGCATTATTTATTATGCACACACTTCATACAGTTCTTTAATTTCCTTTGGAAGGCATCATGTTACAATTGCATGCTGACTGTAAAGCTCATACCTGGCTTCTGCAGCAGGGCTGTGCCCTGTATGTGAAACATCTAATGGCAGGAAGGATCTGGGAGCAATGGAAGAATGGTCATGGGAGTCACTGTCTGTGAAAAATGCTTCTGCTAGACAAAAAGGAAACTCTATTCAGAAAATTTTCAGAGGCTGGAACTCTTTGGTGGTTTGCTTGTTTGTTTTCCCGCATCTTATTTTAAGCAGTAGAAGCAAAATGTGCATCTTGTTCAGCTTTTATAAAAAAAGGCTGCAGGAAACATGAGAGTGGCCTTTCAGAATCTAAAGGGGAGCCATGAGAAAGAAGGGACAGACTCTTTAGCAGGGTCTGTTGTGACAGGACAAAGGAGAATGGTTTCAAACTAAAAAAAGGGAGAGTTAGATTGAATATAAGGAAGCATAGTGAAGTACTGGCACAGGTTGTCCAGAGAGGTGGTGGATGATCCATCCCTGGAGACTCTCAAGGTCAGGCTAGATGGGGCTCTGAGCACCCGATGGAGCCATAGGTGTCACTGTTCATTGCAGGGCGTCGGACTAGATGGCCTCTAAGGTTCCTTTCCAATGTAAGCGATTCTATCATTCTGTGATAGTAGCCAACTTAATATTTGCCAAAGGATTCAAGTTCCCGATACTAGAAGCAGCCTTGTTCTAGAGGAAAGGCTACACTGGAAGACATCCTGGTCTGTTAGCACCTCCCGTTCTTTCTCTCATTACTGTGAAGACTTGTTAGTTTGCCAGACTCGTTAATCAATCATTTCATTGTAAGGACCACAGTTGTAGGATTTGTTCTAAAACAAATATATAAACAAATGCAAATGTAGGACACCAACATTGTGACTTGTGATCAGAATTGTCTTGTCTGGAGCATGTTTATGGAAGAAGCAGTTGTTCCTCCTTTGTGTTTATTAATACTCAGGGAGAATCCAGTGTGTGTAACACACAAATAGCTCAGACATTAAGTTCCCTAGGCAACAAGAAACCACCTAGAGTTTGTATGTTCCTGTGAATTCACAGCAGGTACCAAGGCAGAGCAGGATGGGGTTAGGCATCTTGGGGGGCTGCAGCTAAAATGTCTTACCGTATTCTCTTTTGCCTGCTCAGTCCTGGGGTGCTAGGGATTTATTAGGGATTTATCCGGCGGTGAGCCGGCGGGGAAGAAGACCGGCGTGGATGAATAGGGAACTATTCCTGAGGCTCCGGGAGAAAAAGAGAATCTACCGCCTGTGGAAAGAGGGACAGGCCACTCAAAATGAATACAAGGAAGTTGTTAGGATGTGTAGAGGTGAAATCAGAAAGGCAAAAGCCCAGCTTGAATTTAACCTAGCCACTGGCGTGAAAAGGAATAAAAAACTCTTTTATAAATACATTAACAGTAAGAGGAGGACAAAGGAGAATATCCACTCTTTGCTGGATGAGGCTGGGAATGTGACTACTGAGGATAAGGAAAAGGCAGAGGTTCTGAATGCCTTCTTTACATCTGTCTTTAAAAGTCAGACCAGTTATCCTCAGGATACTCCTCTCTCTGACCTGGTAATCTCGGCTGGGGAGCACACTAACCCCCCTGTGATTCTGGAGGAAACAGTCAGAGACCTACTGCTCCAACTGGACTGCCACAAGTCGATGGGGCCAGATGAGATCCACCCGAGAGTGCTGAGGGAACTGGCGGAGGTGATAGCCGAGCCGCTTTCCATCATCTATCAACGCTCCTTGTTGACCGGTGAGGTCCCAGATGACTGGAGGCTTGCCAATGTGACTCCCATTTATAAGAAAGGTCGTAAGGAGGATCCGGGGAACTACAGGCCTGTTAGCCTGACCTCGGTGCCAGGGAAGGTTATGGAGCAGATTGTCTTGAGGGAGATCATGCGGCATGTGCAGGGTGACCGGGGGATCAGGCCTAGCCAGCATGGGTTCATGAAGGGCAGGTCCTGCTTGACCAACCTGATCTCCTTCTATGATCTAGTGACCCATCTGGTGGATGAGGGAAAGGCTGTTGATGTGGTCTACCTAGACTTCAGCAAAGCCTTTGACACTGTCTCCCACAGCATTCTCCTGCAGAAGCTGGCATCCAGAGGCTTGGATGGATACACTCTTGGCTGGGTAAGGAGCTGGTTGGAGGGCCGGGCACAGAGAGTGGTGGTAAATGGAGTCAAATCCAGCTGGCGACCGGTTGTGAGTGGTGTTCCCCAGGGGTCGGTGCTGGGGCCTGTCCTCTTCAATATCTTTATTGATGACCTCGATGAGGGCATCGAGTGCACCCTCAGTAAGTTTGCAGATGACACCAAATTGGCTGGAAGTGTGGATCTGCCTGGGGGTAGCGAGGCCCTACAGAGGGATCTGGACAGGCTGGAGAGCTGGGCTGAAGCCAATGGGATGAGTTTCAACAAGGCCAAATGCCGGGTCCTGCACTTCGGCCACAACAACCCCAGGCGACGCTACAGGCTTGGGGCGGTGTGGCTGGAGGACTGCGTAGAGGAAATGGACCTGGGGGTATTGATTGATGCTCGGCTGAATATGAGCCGACAGTGTGCCCAGGTGGCCAAGAAGGCCAATGGCATCCTGGCTTGCATCAGAAACAGTGTTGCAAGCAGGAGCAGAGAGGTGATTGTTCCCTTGTATTCAGCACTGGTGAGGCCGCACCTCGAGTACTGTGTCCAGTTTTGGGCCCCTCACTGCAAGAAAGATATTGAGGCCCTGGAACGTGTTCAAAGGAGGGCAACAAAGCTGGTGAGGGGTCTGGAACACAGGCCATATGAGGAGAGGCTGAAGGAGCTGGGAATGTTCAGCCTGGAGAAGAGGAGGCTCAGGGGAGACCTCATTGCTCTCTATAACTTCCTGAAGGGAGGTTGTAGTGAGCTGGGGGTCGGCCTCTTCTCTCGTGTCATTAGTGATAGGACCAGGGGGAATGGCTTCAAGCTACGGCAGGGGAGATTCAGGCAGGACATGAGGAAGTATTACTTTTCAGAAAGGGTGGTCAGGCACTGGAACGGACTGCCCAGGGAGGTGGTGGAGTCACCGACCCTGGGGGTGTTCAAGGAAAGACTGGATGTTGTGTTGAGGGACATGGTTTAGTAGGAGCTATTGGGAATAGGTGAACGGTTGGACTGGGTGATCTTTTAGGTCTTTTCCAACCTTGGTGATTCTATGATTCTATGATTCTATGATTCTATTGCCGGCAGCTGAAATGACAAGTGTGAACAGCTGAACCAGGTGCGGTAGCTGAAGGAGCAAAGTAGCATTCAAAATCAAATACAATAACTGCAGTGTCTTCTGGGAACTTGAGTTCCACCTGAAGTTCAAAACGCTGACTATACTTCCAATTGCTCTTCTTAGTTTCAACATTCTGTCATCTTTTTTTCTCTCTACCAAACAAACATGGAACAGATGTCTCAACTTCCCATCTTTCAAGATGGGCTTCATGCCTTCTCTTAACTGAAATTCAGGAGTTGTCTTCTTTTCCCTTTCCTTCTTTTCTTATTTTTCTTTTTATCAGACCTTCTTTACCAGCAACAACCTGCTAATTTTTCTACACCTTGAAACGTAAGTTAGGTGCAGGTGGAAGATCTAGGGAGTGTTTGCTGTTCTTGGTGATCTATGACCCGTGATGCAGCTATGTAGATCTGGGATTTTTCTTTACATTTTAATTATAGGCTGTATGATTTATTCACCCATCATCAGCACTGTAGCACAGCAAAGATTAATTGAACTTTGATATTATTATCAAAATCCTTTGACTTTTTCCATCACCGTATTAAAAGTATCCATCAATTTATCATCACAATACCCTTCCGGAGCAGCTTATCTTCGAAACTGATTACTAGAGAAAGAAATAAATAGTTCCACAAGTGTACATAAGTTTCTAACTCATATTTAAGCACCTAATTCCTACTGAACAGAGGAAAGCAAGGGGAGATAGTCACTTACAGATAATTAAATATCTTTGGTCATATAACTTGCCTATGGTTATAGAACAAAGCTGTGACAGAATTGTCCATCGAGCCCAGCAATTGTTGAATCATTTTTAAATCTTTTTTAAGGTGTTTGCATCTGAAGGAGAAGATGTTATCACTCAGCAGGGCTTGGGCTTACCATGAGAAAGGTCTGGAAGTTTTGGGGAATAAGCTCGTTTTTATGTTGCTCAGGTTATAGTTTGGAAAGGAATATGGTGATTGCCAGCTGGATACATGAACTATAATGGAAGGCAGGAAAAAAAAGTCTATTTTGCTTCATGGTGAAATAGGTTTAGAGGGGTAGAACCTAATACCGGGCTAAAATAATGCATGAGCACCTCTCTGATGAAGAAAGGTTAAGGGAGCTGGGCTCGTTCAGCCTGGAGAAAAGAAGGCTCTTCAGAGACCTCACTGTGGGCTGATATTGATAGGATAAGGGGAAATAGCTTTAAACTAAAAGAGGAGATATTTAGATTAATGTCAGGGAAAAAATTTTTCTCAGAGGGCAGTGAGGCCCTGGTACAGATGCCCAGAGAGCTGTGGTGCTCCATCCATGGAGATGCTCAAGGCCAGATTAGATGCGGCCTTGGGCAGCTTTAGCTGGTGGGGGCAACCTGCTCATGGAAGGAGGTTGGAACTGGGAGGACTTTAAGGTCCCTTCTAACCCAAAACATTCTATGATTCTATGATCTTTTCTAATGTTTTCTGAATAAATAGGACTCTTGCTTCTCACTGCAGGTGAGGAACTTGCAGGATGGATCAAATTTGTACTCTCTGATGTGCTTCCCTGCTCTCTTTCCAGGACCTCTCCATGGCTGGCTGCTCTTGTCTGCATGCCATTTTGTGGATGTGCCTGAAGCTGAGTGGAGACCACCACTATGAATGCTTAACTATGTTTACACTATAAATCAATGGAACTAAGCTGATTTGCTGTCAAATGCTGCTGGTGACTGATAGCTCCGGTATATTTAGATGAGCTTAACATCTTAATGAGGTGGCTGAGGAATCGTCTTGACCTTTTGTTGCTAATAAATTAGGTACGTGTTCGGAGGTTTCCTACTGTCAACTTTTTGACTCTTCTTTCTTCATAGGTTCTAGCTGAACTCATTTTATTTCCCAACCAAACTGCTTGGTCCTCTCAGGAATCTTAGCAGGTGTAACTGCTGTGTACTCACACCGCCTGATAGTGAGAGAACCAGACTCCAAGCTATGCATGACATTACTAGTAATAGGTTTACTCTAAGAAAGAGTGAATCCTCATTTATTATTGCTGCTTTACTCGTGGATAAATCTAGTGAGGTCAATACACTGGTAAATTGATCTCATCTGTATTCTGACCCACATCTCTGATTCCAGACTGATTGTTCCTGCACTGTGATTTAGGGAGTGGGTTTATCACTTCTAGCTCAAAACTACGGATTAGAATTACCTTTGAGTTTCATCAAATACATTTCAGTTGTCCTTAACTTCAATTTTAAAAAAACAAAACAATTTTAAAGGAAATAAGTAAAATAAGAAAAAAAAAAAAAAATAGAATAAAGTAAGAAATAAGTAAATAAGAAAAAAAATATTAAGCTCTCCTTTGCCTTCCTGAAATACAATCAAATTAGATAGAACAGTGGAAAAGCCACAAAAAGAAGCAGATGTCTCAAAGAAATATGACAGTTGTTCCTTTAGAAAGAAACGATAAAGCAGAAGTAAATGAATGTATTTTGATTTAGTTTGAATTTAAAGTAATCTTAAGAATGTTTGTGATTTTTCTTGCAGCATATTTTTCACCATGAAATTCAAGAATCTGTTTTATCAATTAATCTTTGAGGTACCCACTTGACAACAGGTATGTGCCTCAGCTAGCTTTGCAATGAAATCTCAGGCCATTGTCTATATTTTCCATCATAGACTTTAAAAATTTTCATCAGCTCTCACTGAAAGCAAAATTCTTCCATGAACTTCATTCTCTCCTTTTAAGTCTGTGAGCACTTGTACTATCTCTAAAACTACTAGAAGTGACTTTTTTGATGGGAAAGGCATTTTCCAATTAATGAAGAGAGTTTGCCAAATCTTTTCCAGTTTGCTAGAGGTTCAGGAGAAGAGTTTTGCAGATCTTTTTCTATTCTTTTTTTATTTTTGCTTTCACCTGTTCCAGATATATAATGAGCTTTAATTATAATCTGGGACACATACTAAGAGTGCTGCAAACACTTTCAGTACTGCATGCGGAGGATGAATTTAAAAGCTGAGCTCTGTCAATAGAGATTTCCTGCCATCCCTAACTGACTTGTTGGGAAATCTGACAGTGATTCTGGTGCCTCCAACTCCTGCTTTTAATCCTCTACAAAATGTGGAGAAGACGTTGATTGTCACATTTACAAAATAAAGTATCCCACCATTATGCGTATTTGACAGGTAAAGAATACATGTGAAATAAAAACCCAACATGGTGTTTGAAATATAACAGGTTAGATCCTCAGCACCTGGCAATAGACTTCAATGAAATTACAACCATTTGCACCCACTTCCATTTTTCTGCACTATACTATAGGCTTTATAGAAGTTGGCTCTAAGCTTCCTACCGTGTGCTTTCCTTTCATCTTCAGAGATCATGCACTGTTTATTAGAAACTGTCATGCCAGATTAAGCTCTTAGTCCTTCTAGATCTATATTCTGTTTCTGATCATGGTAACACCTGTCTCTACAAAGTAAGATTTCTCTAGTGAAATATCTGAGCTGTTATGGGACAATGTGTAGGAACAGACGGACATTCCTTTACTGATGACTACAGGTGAATTGTTCACATCTTGAAATAAGCTTTTACTCTCTACTTATGACATATGTTTGCATGGCAGTGCATGTCATTGAGAATTAACTTACCTTACCTTAAAAAATCTGGATACAGTTCTTGAATTAATGATCTCCTGTGGCAGTAAATTCCAGAAGGAGGTTGCAGGATTCATCTTCCTGTTTCTTCTACACAGTGTGCTGTCTCTTGTAGTCCTCTGTCTGTCACCTTTGTGCTACAGAACACAGTTAAGAGGAAAAACAGTTTATTTGCTATGACCTTCATAATCTCAATATCCTCCCTTCCCTTGGTCTCCTCCTCTTCAGGCAATTATGTTTATGCCACTCTGGCTTTACTAATCTATTTCCAAACATTTTTACTATTTTTATTACCCACAGAGTTTCTTATGATCTTTACTGTTTGGTTTCTGGGGGCTTAAGGCCCTGTGGGATCACAAGAGTAATCTCACCAGCTCAGCCTTCCTCAGAAATGTTGTTTAGTGACTTTCTATCAGCTGTCAGCTGCACTGCAGATTTTCAGAGGCTTTGCTTTCATCAAAGGCTCTCAGAAAACCCTCAGTAGAGCTCACTCTATTCCTAACTGTGAGGTGCTGACATGCTCAGTGACTCCAAATGCCAGGTACACCCCAGGAAACTTCATGCCCCATCCAAAATGACAGATATTTATTATTAAAAACAAACAAACAAGTAAACAAACAAACAAACAACTCCACAGAAGCTCTTTTATCTCGCATTTTTACTCTCTTAAATCTAAGACAAAACTTTCAAAATTTTCAACTAGCAGTTCTGATTGCTTACAATGAAATACCTTGATGTTTTGTTTTTTGTTTTTTTTTTTTTTTCCCATCAGATGTGGTTCCTACTTTGTTCTTTCCAATACCTTGACTCAATGGCCAAGATGGGCAATGACACATTAAACGAGAAGGGAAAGAAAGGAAGCACAGCAAGAGCTATAGGCAAACACTGAACCCAGATGGTTCTCAGGTAATAGAGTGTTGAGAAGATTGATGAGATATCTTTCTTAGATCTTCTCATTTTAATAGCCCTTGCTTCCCACTGCCAAGATCGCTTACTGAAGACACCCTAATATTTGTCACTCTTACAATACCTGCTTTAAATGTGTCAGGTGTTGTTTTCAAAAGAACTACAGAGATTATCCAGTTGAGTTGCTGCAGCTGGAGTCAAGTTTTACCAGTTTGGATGGAAGAAATGAGTGTCTGACTGACAAAAGCTTAGGGATCGGGCAGTATTTACTGGGTTCATAGCTCTTTCCCTGCATGATATTTTTGCTATTTCACTTTGCTGGATGGTTGAAACACTGTGTTCAATCTCATAATGAATTCTCAGACAGCATATGACCATCTTGCTGTGTTTACACTATTGCACACGGTTAATCCTGCTATTTGATGGGCATGAGGTGAATCAGCTAATCTGAGTAGTGCTGCTGCTTAAGGCCCGATGAACTCAGGGCTTCTCCAAGAGAAAGCTTTTGGCAGCATTTACACTGTAAAGGCTGGTGCTGTTGCACAGAAGGATTTGTTTGAAAGGTGATGTTTCTTTTTCTTTTACAAGCCAGAGGAGGCTAATTCATCTTGGCTCATTGCAGCCTTCTGCACCGTCTGTGCTGCTTGCATTTTAAGCACTTGGTTTTATAGTCCCTTCTCCCATTTCAGAGTTTACTTGTACTTCTGCTCGGGGAGATTTTCTATTTCCCTTCTTCCCCCTTGTACACTTGAAAAGGACTTTCTACATGGCCAGAGAAGGGATCTTCTGAGATTTAAAACCAGGCTTTCTAATTTCCAAGGTCAAATCAGATTTGACATTGGGTGTGACCAATATGATCAAAGCTAGGCACATTATTAGGAGCAAGTGATCTGGTCTGAGTGCTAAGTCACATGAGAGTAGCATGAGTCTTGTAGTGGCACCCAAGTCTCTGGCATAGCTTCATCTGGACTGTTTCCTTTTACAACAAGCTTCCAAAAGAAGACCAAAAGATTTTTTAAACATAAAATGTTAGCTTGGTTACAGTATATTTTCTTAATCTTCACACACAGGAAGCTCAAAATTACTAGATCAGAAGAATAAATGTAAACGATGGATTAATAAACCTACCTTATCCATTTGGTACTTGCTTTCTGAGTTACAGTAAATATTGCTTCCTCTGGTCACTAGAAAATTTTATTTTCGTCACCATGGAGGTCAGAATATGTCTGCTTCTTTGTTGTCTCAGACACTTCTCCATCTATCTTGAAAGCATTGTTCACTGCTCCTTGGTGCATGCATCTCTCTCTATTCTTGCCTTCCACCACTTGCAGTAGGAAAAATATTGTCTGAGGCATGTTGAGGTTGCCCAGTAGAAGAAACGTCTTTCTTTCCAGAAGTTTCTACATGATGCACTCATTCTCTTCAGAACAGAAGAGAGTTCATAAACATATAAACTAGATGTTATTTACCACAAGATCTTCTACATTTTTGTTTCAAAATAATAGTTGACTTAACAGCTAAATTATATAGGCTGCTTTACTTTCTGGAATCCAAATGAAATTATACAAATGTAGTTTCACTTTTGACAGTACTCTTTCGTCCATGTTCTCACCTCATTTCTTATGTTTTCATTTCACTTAAATGTCCATCCAATGGGAATAAGTTATATCTTGTTCTTAGCTCCCCGGTGCTTCCTTCAGCTACAGGGTTAATTCCTATTCCACTGATTTAAATGTCTTATTCTGGTACAGAGTAGTATTTTGAAAGATAAAGTGAATTATAAAATACAAGTAAAACAGAAATCAGTATGTCTCCCAATAATAGAGGGTGATCCTGGAAGTAAATAAACGTTTAAACAAAAAATTTTGCTTAACTATAGTCTGTAGAACACTTTCGCATTGTGAGATCCTTGGAGACAGTCAAGGTCAGGCTGGATGGGGCTCTGAGCACCCTGATGTAGCTGTACGTGTCCTTCTTCATTTCAGGGAAGTTGGACTAGATGACCAATCGTCATCTAAATGGTCCCTTGCAACTCAAATTATTCTGTGAAATCCTCTTACTGTGATCAGACATAAAGGGGACTACTGTTCTTTTGACTTTTAAAAGAAACAAGTCCTAACAGCGTTATGCTGTGCTGTGAAAGCAGCACAGTAGAAATTCTGGTGGATACTAATTCAGAATACACACTGAATATTAAGCACTGAAATCAGGGTCATGGAGTATACAGTCTTTTGCAATAACTGTTGTTTGTGCTACACAAGATGTTTGGATGTGTAGCTACTCTCAGTGATTAATTATCAGTGAAATTTTATGGATAATCTTTAAAGAAACTGAAAGTTTAGCTTTACATATTTCAAAGTTCTTCAAAGGAAACAGATAGGAGCATATTTAAAGCTTTAGCTTGTGGAACCTAATTCAGAGTTCAGAGATGACTTATACCTCTGTCAAGCATAAAACTACTGAAATCAATGCGGATGAGAAGAAAATTTGTTTAGCTAAATGTGTGCCATGCCAAGAACTTCTAGCAGGAATCAGAGCATCATACCAATGAAAAAAATAAATAAATAAAAATACTCTTTAAAAGTTGTAGCAATCCATTATTTGTGTCCTTCCTTGGTTCACTTCTTCCCTAACTCCTGAAACTAAGAAAACTACTGTTAGCAGTTTGTCAATCTTGTCACAGCAATTTTTGTTAGCTGGCAAGTATGAATGAATAACAAATCAGACAAGAACAATGTTCCTCTCAGAGCTACAGAAATCACTCAGCATGCTTACTTATACTCCATTAAATAAGCATTAAAGCATAAAATACCAATTCATGATTCTCTCAGAGAAGCAGTATTAAACTCCCGCTTAAACTGTCTCCAGGAACTAGTAGGGTCCTGATAAGGACATGCTCACTTGATAGACTTTGTGCTAATAGAACACTCTGCATTATAACATAAAAGATAATCCAATTCCAGCACCTTCAGCTGGCTTTTAGAATGCAAATTTCAACTGTCAAGTCTTAATTAAAAACTACCAGTCAGCACTATTTAAGGATTGGAAGAGAACTAAGTGGTAGGTTGTTGCAGAAAGCGTGCAAGCTCCATACTAAAAGCAGTAGGTAAGGTGACAGGTATGTAATTATCAACACACTAAGTAAAGGACAAGAAACAGTCTGCAGTTCCCGAAGAGGTGGAGCTTCAGAGTCTTCGGCTTGGTAAGAGGTTCTTCAGGCAGAGCTAAATTGTCATTCTATTTATTTTAGAAACAATTTTCCTTTTATGCTAAACCTCTGTGAACCTTAAAAAGCGATGACGTATGCCAGGCCCAGTTCTTAGATAAAGAAGTTAGCATGAATACAAATGCTTGTGTTTTATGCATCAGTTTGGCATGAGTTAGCACAAGGCCAGGCTGGACGGGGCCCTGCGCAACCTGATCTAGTGCTTGATCTGTTGGTTTGCAGCCCTGCCCACCACAGGCGGTTGGAACCAGATAATCTTTGAGGTCCCCTCCAAACCAAGCCATTGTATACTCTATGGGTTTGAGACATAATATGTATTCAAGGTTTCAGCAGTTTCTGCTCAGTAGCACATCACAGCAGTACTGTAATCCTTCACTCAGCTGAGAAGCAGCAAGAAAATAACCCAAAGGTCCACTGCAGTTGACTGGCTGCAGGCAAGAATCTTCATTATCTCCGGTAGGTTTTAAACCAGCAAAACAGATCTCCTCTGTATGCTATGAAAATGTGAAAGTATGGGTTAGAAAGCATTTTTGCCACTTATGAAGAAACAGCTAGAAAATATCATCAGGGTTCTTTGAGACTATGATATCAGTTGGGATATCAATTTCACCAACTTCAGAGGGCAGGAGGTTGGTAGGCATGGAGACGGCTGCTCAGGGCAGTGGGCACAGTCCAAAGCTGCTGGAGTTCAAGGATGCTGCTCTCAAACTGGGTTTGAATGCTGGATGGTCCTGAGCCAGAAGTTGGACTAGATGATCCTGGTTGGTCCCTTCTAACGTGGGCAATTCTATGATTTTATGACCAGTGCTACAAGCTTTAAAAGCACTGTCTTTTTGTCAGAAACTACATGAGGTAACATTCTGCATGAAGATTTGTTCTGTTTGAACAAGTCAGCGTGAGGCTCCAGCAGTGATGAGTTAGTTCAGGTCTTGCAGGACAAACTATCTGAACTTTATCCATTGCTGCAATTGGTGTATAAGTTCTGTGAGACATAACAACTTCCATTTGTCCTATACCTCAAATTCATAGAATCATAGAATCATAGAATCATAGAATCATAGGATCATAGAATCACCAAGGTTGGAAAAGACCTAAAAGATCATCCAGTCCAACCGTTCACCTATTTCCAATAGCTCCCACATATATCTGTTTTCCCTTGAATGTTTGTTTGCATGGCACCTGTGGTGTCAATATGGTTCCAGAAAATTAAGAAACCTGGCAAAAAATTGTCACTGGTAACTCTTTGGAAATATTTTAAGAAAACAGTGTCATTTCAAACATTTCAGAGTTTTCTCATGTCAGCTTAAGTCTGAATGTGAAAAAAAAAAGTAATCATTTTCCTATTTAACCTGTGAATTTGCCTAAGTAGGCTTAACAATCAAAGCTCAATTTTAGAAATGGCATGATGCTCACAGAACTTTCCTATTCCCCATTAGAAAATGTTAACCTTTAAATCTCAACGGATTTGGAATACCCAGTTCCTGGATAATATATAATTTGTACTAAAGAGGAATAGTGTATTAACTACCCACATGTCCATTGAAATACAAAATCTGTTTGGTAATTTTTCACATTTATGTAATCTACGTTGATACCCTCAACTTGAGCAATTATTCATAAGCAAAAGTGACATTATGCTACATAATCATTTTCAGAGCCCTGAGGATGGGGCCCTGGGCAGCCTGGTCTAGTATTAAATGGGGAGGTAGGTGGCCCTGCATGTGGCGGGGGGGTTGGAGATTCATGATCCTTGAGGTCCCTTCCAACCCTGGCCATTCTGTGATTCCGTGATTCTAAGCTTTCATCAGGCCTGATCCTGGCTCCTATTGTTGCTGCAAAGACTCTGGGGTCATCTAGGCTGACCCTAGGGGAGGGCTCCCCTCTGCCAAGAAAGAAAGGAAAAAAAAGAAAAAAAAAAAGGGTTATTTTTAATGACTAGTCTGCCATTATTTCCAGCCCTCTGCAAAAAACAAATTGGGATCTGTACTTTTACAGTTTCCCTCCCATGGAGAAGAAAAATATTTAGTTCTATAAATATTTGGTCTGGGCTCAGCCACCTGGAAAACCTAGCAGAGGAGGAAATAAACTTCAAATGTTTGGATCTTCTCTTGGTGTCTGGTTCATCATATTGGACACAGAAGAGAGATTTCCCAGGGAAACTCAGGGAACATTAGAACCAGCCAGTGTGGCACAGTGTGGCATATGCTCCCACATCGTATGACACATATTTTATGGGTCCTATACCTGCCTCTGCAGGCAGCCAGGCTTGTTGGAGGGATTCACCTTGCTACAGCTGAGGTGTCTACACATTTACTCACTGCATGAGGCAGCTCCCTCAGCCTCTTACAACCAAAGGAGAATAATGAACATTTTTGAATATGATTAATTTGATTTGTTTAGAATGGCTACTCAGAATGAAACTAATTTCACTCTAGAAATGCCCACTTTTCTATGTTTATTAGAAAGAGCAACAAGAGTGACTAGCTCATCCATGGACCTCTCTCCTTCATCTGCCAGATATCATCTTGTTTCAGAAGAAATGTTTTAGATATTTTAGATCAAGTTTCAACTTTGGTGACCTTGCTGAGTTTTTTAAAATTGATATACTTCAGTTCAAATCCAAAAATAAATAGAAGGCTAATAATTTTGGCTGTGTTCATGACAATATCTTATCCGAGAACTCAGTGAAAAGCGAGGACGTGAAATATTTTCTGCTACCAGCTATTGAGGGGAATGGGAGGGTCATATCAATATAACGCATCAATCCTCTGACCATGTGTGATAAGCACGAGCCTTGGGCAGAAACTGGCACAAGTTAAATGTTTATTTCTCTAGATAGGATATTCAGGCCTTATATTATTGCAGGAATGGAGTTTGTTGATAGGCGTTCGGACAGAAACCTTGCTCTTTCAAGGCAGATGAACTTCCTGAAAAAGCATTCCCATCAAATGAGTTCAGCCCCTCACTGGTCCCTGTTGCTTAAACAAACAAGTAAACAGTGTTTTTCAGAACTGAGCTGGCTGAGTAATACAGGTTGTGTAATTTATTCACAGTATTCTGCAGTCACATTTAAATGCATTATTCACTGGGCTTGCCTTTCTTCTCATCATTCATCCAGTCCATGAAGTGAATAATTTGAGATTATATAGCATGGCACAAGGATTTGTCAACACATTTCAGAGAATATTTCATGTAAAATCATTGTAGGTTGTTTGGTCAAGTTTAATACATACAACAGGAAGGAAGGAAGAAAATCTAAGGCTGAAAGATGGAAAGAACAGCTCTGCTTCATTACCTGCACCATGATAGGGTATTCTTCCTGTTGTGACAATGTGCCAGTGTTAAGCCAGGAGAAAGAGTTTTTAGTTGGTGTAAGTATTGTTCTATCTGTACATCTGTTGAGAAAATGAAGTTTATTGGAATATGACCAACATTGGATGTTCTTCCATGTTTAAATGGATGCTCAGGGTTGGCTGTGGCACACTCATTCTCCTTGGTAAACTTTGAAGTGATTTTCTCTCTGTACTCGACATCTGCCATGAGCAGAGCAACACTGGGGGGAGGAGATAAGCAGAGGAGAAAGAGAGATCTTCCTGAAAGGCACCACTGCTGTTTCTCTTCTTTTGTGTGCTGCTGGGGGAGCAGTTTAACAAGCAAAACATGCAGGCAAACAGTGCAGCAGATGGTGCAACCTAGTATTGAGGAAACATTTCAAAGGGTAACAAAATATGGTTGAAACCAGCTTACAGTTTACACACTGAATGCAAAACTGAACATGCTGTTTTCAGCAGGCTGTAGCTGTTTTCATTTGTTGATGCCAAGTGCTTTGGGGAGCTGCAGCTCCAAAGTGGTTGGTGCTGTGGCAGGAATTTCTGTAACTGTACAGACTTGACTCAGATGGGTAGATAAGGAAGGGCTGGATTTTTACCTGCAAGAAGTCTTTGCTGTGAAAAGAAGGATCCCTCAGGGATAGTATAAAAGAGGTTCACTAAAGTTTGCTGTCTCTCTCTATCTTTCCTTCTATGGTTCATGAATTTCATCCCACGAGATTCTGATAAATATATAGAAATGATAAGGAAGATCATTTGCAAAGGTCAAACAAAAAAAATTTGAAAAGTTTTCATTTCTCAAAAAAATAAACAGCATCAGAAAAAAAAAAAAAAAAGGACAAATGCTGAAGGTCTTTGGCTAAGTTATGAAGTTTTTATTGACTGTAAACCTTGCATATGGATAAAGGAGAGACAAATGGTGATTACAAAGATCACATATAGAGCACCAGGAGCAGGTAGAAGCAAAAACCAAAATAGACAGTACAGAAAAAACTGCTATTAGTGAGAGAAAGTGGGAGTAAGAAGAAATCATTATTTGACTGGCTTAGTAATAACAGAAGATCCAAAATGAAGTGTTAGAAATTTATTCTGTGCAAAGGAATAGATACCATTCGATGATACAAGGAAAAAACATTAATTATAAATGTTACTTATGAGAAGTAGCAAACTCATGGTTAGCAAAAATGAGTAACAGCTCAACCTAGAATAAAAAGTAAATCATGCTTGATGATATTTTGGTATATTGTATGTTTTCAGTTTGTCTTGGCCTTCTCATCCTCATCTGAGTGCAGTCTGAAGCAATCTCAGAAACATTGGCAGTTGTCTTGTGCAGAAGACACGAGAAGTATTGCTGGACTGGGAAGGAGAAATCTGAATGTGTAACTGTGTATAAAGGGGGGAAAAATGATCTGTAAATTTAAAGAGAAGTCAACTTCTCTTCATATCCTAGAAAAAAAAGACAACAAGGAGAATGGCAGCAAGAGTGAATTTGTCAAGGAGATTTCTTGTCCAATGTAATTTTCTTTATGAAAAAATAAAAGGTTTTGTAGACAAAGAAGAAGCAATAATTATACATCTTGTTTTCACTATCTTTTGACATTGTCTTTCCCTACATCTTGTAAGCAAACTGGGTAGATTATCAAAAGTAAAATCACTGTTGAAGTGTGTGAAGTGGCACTCCGACTAGGTGGAGTTATCACTTGCTTTCTGTACAACTGCAAGAATATTTCCCTTCCCTCAGATTTGTTAATGACAAAAATTGTAAAATCAAAGCAAGACCAGGCTTATTAAATCTGTGAATGACATCAAGCATATAGGAACTGTAATAAGTATGTAAGAGGACAAGATTAAATTCAAGATGATCTTAATTTGTTCAAGTAATAGTCTGAAGGAAATCAGAAAACAAGCAGCAATATTCTGCCATGTCTTAACAGAATTTTATCCAGAAGTAATTAATAACAATAAAGCTTCATTCTTTGAAATTGACCAGAGGCTGAAATCTATGGGAGAGGAGGTATTTAAGTTATGAATAGGGATCATGTGAGATTAAAAGAATGGAAATATTGAAGAAGATAAAAAAGGGGAAGGATAAAAATATTAAAATCTTCCAGAAAATCTATCACAGAATAAACACTTAAAAAATTAACAGTTTATTTTCAAAGTAAATTAGTGGTAAAATACATTAAACATAAGTTTCATAAAATCATAGAGTCATAGAAAGAGTTGGAAGGGACCTTTCAGAACATGTAGTTCCAACCCCCTGCTACAGGCAGGGACACCTCCCTCTAGACCAGGTTGCTCACAGCCCCATCCAGCCTGCCTTTGAATGTCTCCAGGGAGAGGGCATTCACATCTCTCCGAGCAATCTGTTCCAGTGTCTCACCACCCTCATAGTAAAGAATTTCTTCCTAATATCTAGTCTAGATCTACCCTCATCCAGTTTAAAACCATTTGCTTTCATCCTGATGCTACCTGCCCTTATAGAAAGTCCCTCCCCAGCTTTCCTTTAGGCCCCCTTCACGTTCTGGGAGGCTGCTACATTGCCTCCTTGGAGCCTTTCCTCTCCAGGCTGATGAGCCCCAGCTTTCTCAGCCTGTCCTTGTAGGTGAAGTGCTCCAGCCCTCTGATCATCTTCATGGCCCTCCTCTGGACCTGCTCCAACAGCTCCATGTCCTTCTTGTGCTGGGCGCCCCAGAACTGGACACAGTACACCAGGTGGGATCTCACGAGAGCAGAGGAAAGGGGCAGAATCACCTCCCTGAACCTGCTGGTCACACTTCTCTTGACACAACCCGGTTCGGTTATCAGCCATCTTGATTTGAAGTAGAGGAATAGATTAAATGACTCTGTTAGGATCTGCCACATTGCTCTTATATTTTTTGTTTACTTTATAGGCTTTGTTTATTTAGATTGCACTAAATAATAAATAATTATTTATTCTACTGAATTTTGTAAAATGATTTCTAAAGTATCTGAAAGCTGATGGATCTTAGTCTACTGTGGTTTCAGTCATCTGATGCCATGAAAGTTATAAAAGTATTTTGACAATTTTCTGAGCCTTACTGTGCCTATTTTATATTGACAGATTCTTGGAGGGCAGAATGTCACTAATTGAATCTAATGAATATGGCTGGAGACTTATGGTAGAATGGAGGTAATAGATAAAACAACAGATACAAATCAAGATTTCTGTGGATATTAACAGCAGGAATACGTCCATCAATGGTAAATTACATTGTGGCTAGAATTTGCATATGCAAATACCAGGAGCTTTAGAGAGTTGATAGAATAACAGCAGGCATGCACTCTAGGAGAGCATGATGTTATGGGTTTAAGGGCAACATGCTTATACGGCAAGGGAGGCAGAAAACATAATGAGACAGAAAATGTGTTGTAACTTTGAAAGCTCAGAAGGATATAGCAAAAATAATTTCTAGTTATTCTGCTCAATATTTCTACTTACAGATGGATTTCTTAGCCTGATGGATGGAAAGGTCATTATGAAGGCATGTGGAAGAGATCATGGCAAGAAGGGATTATTAAAATAATCTTGTGTGGGCTTCTCTGCCATTTATTGATTTACTCTACATTGCTATGTGGGCTCAGTGTCTGAGATTGTCTTGAAAATGGGACCAAAGTAATATGTCATGGCTGAAGTGCTAAATGTTCCTTGCATGGTAAATCTTCCTGTCAATTTGAGTCATCTGTATGAATACAAATGTACAGCCTCTTATTTTGAACTGTGCTTTCTAAACATCTGTTAGAATCGCCTCTGATACCATTGTTCCAGTAGTAAATTAATAGTAATTTTGTCAAGCTACAGATCAGATTCCCACTTTGCTATATGAAAAGTTTGGTGCCATTCAGAAATCCTGGGTTCCTAATAATGGAATTACTGTTAAGAGAAGTTTGTTTCCTCTGCTCCCTGCATTTGCTTTCTTCACCTGCAGGAAAATCAGGAAAATGCATCAGCATAAGGTGAGCATTTCTCAATCCTAAGAGAGAATTAAAAGGAAAAAATTCTTTTTTTTTTTTTTTTTGTGCGTGTGTGTGTGTATGTAATGTGATGTTTTAGAAGTACTTAAGGCTTTATCATATTTTTTCAGAAACATATCACTCAAGTGTTTTTGGCCTATTTGTGTGCATATTGTCCTGCATAATTTAACTGTACAGTCTTGCAACTGTGTAACTGTGGCTGTTAAAACTTGGATACTTCTTCAGAAAATAAACAAGACCATACGAAAGACTATCCAATAACTAGAAGGAACAAACAGACCATGAAATAGCCATAGAAAAAAAGTGAGTAGAAAGCGTGGTACTGTGAAAAAACATTAACTTTGATAACAATATTATACAGTGAGAGCACTTCAGATTTACTGAATACAATGAAAAGGGATGAAGTAGTGAAGGAGCGAGAGATTTTTAGAGAAGAAGTATGTTGTCTATAAAGATTGTTTGCTAATAAATACGGAAATGAAAACAGACCAGCATGAATGTTCTGGTATAAAATGTTATAAATAAGATCAGGAGAAAGAAATCTTCTTTGGAAATCTAAAATACCAGCAGGGAAACATAATAAAAATGTGTAGATTGCAGCTGAAAAGTACGAGAATGTGTTAAAACAAAATAAAAGCAACAAAAATGTAGTAACTTGTGCTTTTTTTTTAATAAGAATTTTTGTCTTATATAGTCAAACTTCAGCAGGTAGAACTGTTCAAACTTCAGTCTTCAAAATTGGCTTCTATCCATTTGCTGTTTGTTCTTCTATACTGTTAGTACAGCAAAACCCTTTAGTTTGCATCTCTAATGTTTGCTGTTACTTCTTGGCATTAGTATCTTATGGATATTGCATCTACAGTAAAATAATCAAAGGTGAGTATTTCCAACAACACACAAAAGTCAATCCTTGGAAGAATGTTTAAATTAATCTTTTGTCTTAAAAGGTGAGAAAAACATCTAAATAATACTGGGTAGCTCCTTAAATGGCAGATTGTATGTATGGTTCTAAAGGTCTCATTCTAAAGTAGCTCTACTATGGATAATAAGTACAAGTCACTGAGCCTCCCTGGTATAATTGCAATGTAAATAATATTGAAAAATATAGGGAATATAGCAAATACAAAAAATTTTAATTTAATATTTGTCATATAACACCTCAGGAGAACAGCTTATCAGATTTTGGTACACTGCAGTACCATATCAGTCCTAGTCCTGGGTATGGACAGGACAAAAGTCATAGTATTTGGTCCTGCATACAGCTTCTCCCTAAACATACTGGGGATTTTAGAGTTCCTTAGTGGCTCACACTCTGTATTAAATTGACATAACACACACTGAAATCGCTTTGCGGGACAAAGCACATAATGCTCAGGCTTGCTATTCATCAGGTTTTCCCCTTTCCTTAAATGGAAGCTTGAGCCTGTTTTACAGGAGCTCTAGTGCACCTGTTATTTTTAAATCACTGTATTGAAGGCCAAGGATACAGATCAGACAACAAAAGGGTCAAACAGGCACTGCAGTAGGGAGCATATTTTTGTGTCCACACTTCAGACAGACTCCAGACATCAGATACCTGCAAAATTAACTCCAGACACTGAAGAGCTCCTAAGCCTGTGATTTGTCTGTTGGAAAGATGCTGGGAATTTTGATAAGAGATGGGGATTAAGCAGCATTTCAGAAATGTTTAGTATGATGAAGAATAGACCTGAGTTCAAAAGTGGGTGACTGCTTCAGAAGAACTCAAGTTCTTTGAGACTATATCTGAATAAAGAGAGAGGGGTGAAACAAAGACACAATTTATTCTGATTTTCTGTGAAATGATTGGTATTTGAATAGATAAAAGATTCCAGCTCTATTCCCCTAAGCTAATGTTTTTGTTGAATAAATAGTTTATAATAAGACTTTTCGAAAAGCTAAGGAGAAAAAATTGCCATTTTGAGAGGGCTATAAGGAAGTTCAAAGGGAAGATTTGGAAGGTGACCAGTGGGATACTTGCATGCATGCTACCTGTTGGTAGTCAGTCTTTCAGATTTTACAGGTAGGTATTGTGAGCATTTTCCTAGGAAAATTAATTGTAGCAGCAAACTCAGTGGCACCTCCACATGATGTCTTCTCTGAAGTAAAAGAAGAAAGCGAGCTGCAGTTATAGATAATCATAGCCCTACTGTCTGTCTATCCAGTACGCCAGTGCCTTCCCTGGCCTTACTTTCTTGACTGGTGGAGGACCACACCAACAAAGGACAGAGAGTTAGAGGAGAGGAGATTAGGAAGAGATGCATATTAACAACTTTATCTCTTCATCTTTGTGGAGACAAAGTTAATTTTTGCCTTTGCTAGTGAGAAACCTTAAACCATCAGTAGTTTTGCTTATGCCTTGCTCTTACTTGAATATCCCCAAGTAGTAGAGTACCAGTGCCAGAAAAACAAGACCTGGAGAAGGGCAGGATATATTTGCTGAAATATTGCAGCACAGTGAAGGTGACTGCCTAGTACAAGCATAAAGTACTGTGATCTTAGTCTCAACATTAATATAATTAAAGAATCATTAAGATTGGAAAAGACGTCCAAGGTCATTCGGTCCAATCATCCACCTACCACCAATATTTCCTCACTAAACCATGCCCCTTAGTACCACATCTAAATGTTTCTTGACCACCTACAGAGACCGTGACTCTACTACCCAGCTGGGCTGCCTGTTCAGCTCCTGATCACTCTTCAGGAGAAGAAATTTTTCCGAATGTCCAGCATGAACCTCCCCTGGCACAACTTGAGGCCATTCCCTCTAGTCCTCCAACTCGTTACATGGCAAAAGAAGCTGGCCTCCACCTCCCCTCAACTCTTTTCAGGGAGCTGTAGAGAATTATGAAATCATTCCTCAGCCTCCTCTTCTCCAGACTAAACAATCCTGGTTCCCTCAGCCGCTACTCCTAAATCTTGTGCTCCAGATCTGTTACCAACTTTGTTGCCATTCTCTGGACATGCTCCAGGGCCTCCATGTCTTTCTTGTAGTGAAGGGACCAGAACTGAACACAGTACTTGAGACTCAGCTGCCCCAGAGCTGAGTACAGGGGGATGATTATCTCCCAGCTCCAGCTGGCTGCACTATTTCTGATAGGCACAAGCCAGAGTGCCATTGGCCTTCTTGGCCACCTGGGCACATGTTAGCTAACCCCGTATTCATAACCCCATATCATGGTGGGCAACAATCTTAGCAATACAAGACTTCATGTCTGAGTATCACATAGAATCATGGCATGTCCTGGAGCTGAAAGGGACCCACTGCTTCCTCTGCCTTGGGCTGAACAAACCAAAGGACCTGAGCTGCTCCTCAAATGCCTTGCCCTCCAGATTCCTTTACGATCTCCTCTGGATGTTTTCTAATAGATTTATGACCTTGTATTGTGGCACCCAACCTGCCCCCAGTGCTTGAGATGAAGCCACACAGCACAGAGCAGAGGGGACAATCCTTCCCTAGCTTGGTGGAAGTGCTGGGCCTGATGCATCCCTCATATGATTGGCCCTTTTGGCTGCCAGGCACAGTGCTGACTCAGATTCAACTTGCTTTTATTGAGAACCCCATTTCATTCTGAGGAGGATCAAAGCCTACCTTGTTTGGCATTCAGCAACAGTTTAAGAAACAAAAATGTAGATGTTTCACATACATGAATGTGCACTTGTCAAAACTATTCAGTGGTCAATAGCAAGACTTCACTCAATTGCCTGCACAAAAGCATATATTATCACTTGAAACAGTGAGGTTATTGACTAGCCTCCAGCCTTTGCTCCATGATTACATATGTCTCCCATAGACTGTGTGTCATAGTTGTCAGCACTGTATAGATATTTGCAACCCTCTATGGAGGGGTTAGTAGTAAGTATGTGCATTTAGGCAGTCATTTTGCATCTGCGTTCAGTACAATCAATGGAGTCTAGAAAGTGATTCATCAGATCAAGGTGTCTGTATTGACAGTGGTTGGAGTTTACATTTAGATTCCAGATCTCTAGGCATCTACAGTCAGATGTCTATACATTGCACTGAATCTCATCCCTACAGTTACATAAGATTAATCCCTTCCAAGGAAATGAGAATCCAAATCTCTTCTCAGATCTGCCACTGACCTACGTCAGCAGTACCAAGAGCATAAATTTGCCTGTATTTGAGCAAAGGTTTCTGACAAATGCTCCTAAGAATGTGGAAAAAAAATAAGTATACATATATGACCCACTGAATCTGTTGTTTTGAATAAGGCCAAATTAAAGCAGGACAGTTATATCAGGAGCTCCAGCTCCAGAATGGGTATATTATGAAATAATAGCCACACACTCAAAGAGAGTGACAAAACAGATTCAAGAAGGACTGGGAGTTTCTTAATGGGTTTATGATTTTTTTATGAGAGGTACCAAGTGTAATTATTAGCTAAGTTTTATAATTATTCTGCTGAATCATAATTTTCAAGTTTTGTCAGATGTATTGTCATGAAAATCTAACTGTTTTGTAATTCATTACTATAATGACACATACAATTACTGCTATGTTTCAAAGTCACTGTTTTACAGAAGTATATCTTGCCAGTGCTACAGGGAATGTATGACCGGGAGAAACTGTAATTTCCCTTCATATGTATTCCTATGGATGGTGCAGGGAAAAATGAAAACAAGCGATTGAGATAATACTGTAACAGAGGAAGCAATTCTAGGAAGAACTGGTGAGGTTGAACATGTGGGATGAACACTGGGGGATGAAAGAAATTACGAGATTTAGCATTTAAAGTGAAAAATTCAGAAGAGAGATTATGAAGAAGACCAGCTTAGTGTAGCCTATGTAAAATATGCTCAAAAAGACTTTCAAATGAAGGCAAGAGATACTAAAAATAGAGAGAGAGAGGGAAAAAAAACAAAACAAAACAAAAAACTTCCTGGAGGGTCAAGTCTGGAATACAAATCATCAAACTTTCTTTGGCTAGACAATAAGGCACTACAAATTAATTCCAGTTCTAAGACCTGACCTCACAGACTTTGTTCAAACAACACTCCCGTTGAAGTTAATGAGAATATTGTCTGAATAATCATGCAGCTCTGTGCCTTCGCATGGACTGTGCTATGTGTTAGTGCTCAATCTCACCATCTCACCCAACCTCCTCTTCAAAACTGTCCTTGGACAAATTTGTGAGTCTGTTTTATCCCCAACAGGAAGTTTTGCAAAGAAATGCAATGTTTATGACTGCGTGTGATTTACACACAGATAGTCTCAAGTGTAATAAATACCTGAAAATGAGATAACAGGAGTGAATATGATTAGAGGTTAAGGCAAGTATTTGGAAGGATTATGTGGGATTAACCATAAACAAGAAAATAAAAGTGTAAAATAGATGCGCGTATCTTGAGCTCTGTATTTGTTCTTGTAAGAGGATAACACAGTTCTTGCCTGTGTCTGTCTTAGTGGGGAGGTGGTTTATGCAATCATCTCAACAGAGATTTTATACTTCCGCAGGTGAAAATGTAGCCTGAGAGCTTGATCTGAACTAATGATTCCCCTGAGTTCACAGACTCTTTTAATCATGATTAGCAAAGCACCTCTCTTGTCCAAAGTACAATTTTATAGCCTGAGGAGAGAGTTGTTTTGCTTACAAAACAACCAGTGAATGTTTTCTGACAGTTTCAAAACAAAACAGGCTAGATAAGAAATGTTTAAGTGCATCACCATCAATTTTAAAAACCAATACACTTTTTCTCCTGGTCTCTAGCTCAAGTGCATTTATCCTGCTGAGGGATTACTTTTATTTCTCAACTGTGACTCACTGAATGTGCGACAGAGTCTTGTTTTAACAAATTTATAGAGGCTGAGGAAGATGTTAAAAACAGACAGGCACATGGAGATGTCAAAAGTGGAAAAAAGAGCAAACATAATTTATTTCAAGGGGAGCGCTGGTGTAGTCCTTGATCCACCCTGTGTAGAGCAAATATAATCGTTCTCCTCTGCTTCTCTTTACTTAAATTTTTATATGAGCTCAGAAGATAAAGCTTATTTATCCTTCTGGTAATACCATTAATAACATTTTTGAGAAAACTATCAGGAGAGGTTATTAGTCTTCTGATACACTGATTAAGCCATTAAATTTCCAGAGCCATACACTTTGACAGTAACATTTGCATGTGGATAAACTAATTAGAATCACTAAATCACAGAATATCCCAAATTGGAAGGGATCCTCAAGGATCATTGAGTCCTGCTTCTGGCTCTACGCAGAACTGCCCAAAATCTAAACCTTATGTCCGGGAGCCAATGCTCCCTTAGTTCCCCAGCCCTCTGGTGAAGAACCATTTCCTAATATCTAATTTGACTCTCTGAGAGTCTAATTTGACTCTCTGTTGATATATTTCATGCCATTCCCTTGAGTTTTATCACTGAGCAAAGTAGTTGATTTTTTGTTGTTGTTTTGTTTGTTTGTTCTCATCTAACCTAATAGAAAACTCTAGCTTTTAATTTCCTGACTTCAGTATAGCTAGCAATTGTGACAAAAAAACTGTGAAAGTAGTGCAAGGAGTGATCTAGTAAAAAAGAAATTAGTGAGGTCTTCTTTCTGGTTTTAGATGAAGTTTTCACAACCTGTTCTAACCTGAGTGAAAGTTTTGCCTGACAGTTTTAATGTTGGCAGTAGATGAAACTGTCAATTCTGAACTGACCAATAGCTCTGACACAACAAAGCCCTTAAGACCATGAGTAAGTCAGTCTTCCTAAAATAATGTCTTTAAGTACTTACCCAAACTTACTGTTTTCAGTGGATGTTAGCCACTTGCATTATGCACATACTTACACACTGTGCTGAATCAGAGGTGCATCATAAGGATTGGTTAAATCTCTGTATTCAATACAAACTCAGAAGATGCTCAATATCTTAAGTCTCTTAAAACACGTATTGTTTACCTGTTTATGTGTATATCTGCATTGCAACCTCCCACTTGTACTGCTGTAGAAATGATTGCATGATGAGGTGTGATCTTTGGCCAAAGTGACAAAAAGTCTTAGTGTAGTCATATTGATAAAAACTTATATTTATTTTTTTTTCTTCTGTAGTTTATTTCACTAGTAGAGACTGCAGTGAAGAGGACAGCATTGAGATTTGCTAATGTAGTTGAGTATGTGTTTGGAGGTTTTGTTGATGTCATGTGCCAGTGTCTTTATAAATTAAAGAAATAAATTGTTTTAAAATATTTATTAATAGCCTTGATAAATATTTTCTATTAGCTAGGTTTTCTTTTCCTGCTGCTGTATTATTGCCTCTATCAGGAAAAACTAAGAACTCCAGCAATTGCTGAGTGCCTTTCTCTTTTCGGTCAGGACCCTGATTATTCTTTCACTAATGAAATCTTGAGGGAAGGAGGGTAGACGGTAACTTAGACAGTTGTTTGAAATTCCCTCTTATGTCGGTAGAAGGAGAAGGAGGCCACAGTGTAACGTCTGTACTCTGAGGAAGAGTGGTCTCCAGATGGCTGTGCAGATGGTGTATTACACCTGCCACTAGCATCCTGTCCACATAGCTGCCTTATGGGCTTTCTGTGGGGTGCTGGCAGACAGCCTGTCTGGGTGTATTGCAATGTGTCATCTCATCTAAACAGGCTGAAAACATGGAGAAAAACAATTTCAGGAGCGTGAGCTTTGGCAGCATCCTGAATGGGTTCACTCTAGTTATGAAGATGTTCTTGATGCTTTCTTCTGGGGGCAAGCATAGATACATCCAGCTCAGCAAGTTAAAAGGTGGATACATCAGTATGTTGTTTGGATTATTTTTCTAATTAAAAATTAGTTCGATATAAATCTCTCCAAGCTGTCACTCTTACAAGTTATTCTTTTTTGTTTTACTTTTGGAATGCATGCTTTTACAATGACGTGGACACTAGCAGTGAATTTCCCCATTAATAATTTGGATTTGGACCTGATTAAGGGAAGAGAATTTTATAACAATGTTGATACACTATATTCAAAAACTTTGCATAAGAAAGGAAAAAAAAAAAAGGTGTTTAAAGAATGCAGTCACCCAGTTTTCTAGAAACAAAAGACTTCTCAGAAGTTTTCTTTGCTATGCTTTTTGATATTTCACAGTTACTTTTTCATTATAGTTACAGGAATGTTAAAAGAATGATTGGAATTATTTTCTGGGAATAAAAGTGTGGCTATAGCAATATGATTCAGACAGCTGCATCATATTCAAATGTCATTTAGACAACACTATTAAGTTCATTTTTGTAATAGCTCAAGAGGATGGATTATCATGGAGTAATTAAATCAGTGAGAACAGGGCTCTTTACTCCTGTAAGAGCAAATCTCTATTATTGATCTACAGAAGAAGAGGCAGTCATCTTACCGTATAGAACATTTCACAGAATCACAGAATCACAGAATCACAGAATCACCCGGGTTGGAAGGGACCTCAAGGATCATGTAGTTCCAACCCCCCTGCCTAGCAGGGCCACCAAACACACACATTCAGATCAGGTTGCCCAGGACCCTGTCCAACCTGGCCTTAAACACATCCAAGGACGGGGCATCCACAACCTCCCTGGGCAGCCCGTTCCAGGGCCTAACCACTCTCCTTGTATAGAACTTCCCCCTAACATCCAACCTAAATCTTCCCTCCTTCAACTTCAATCCATTTCCCCTAGTCCTGCTGTTGTCAGCCCTTTTGAAGAGTTTACTCCCCTCCTGGGTGTAGGTTCCCTTCAGGTATTGATAGGCTGCAATGAGGTCACCCCGCAGCCTTCTCTTCTCCAGGCTGAACAAGCCCAACTCCCTCAGCCTGTCCTCATAGGGGAGGTGCTCCAGCCCCCTGATCATCTTAGTCGCCCTCCTCTGGACCCTTTCCAAAATCTCAATGTCTTTCTTGTACTGAGGGCTCCACACCTGGACACAGTACTCCAGATGGGGCCTCACAAGAGCCGAGTAGAGAGGGACGATCACCTCCCTGTCCCTGCTGACCACCCCTCTCCTGATGGAGCCCAGGATCCCATTTGCCTTTCGAGCTGCCAGAGCGCACTGCTGGCTCATGTTCAGTCTCTCGTCCATCAGGACCCCCAGGTCCTTCTCTGCCGAGCTGCTCTCAAGGACCACTCCTCCCAGCCTGTACGGGTGCCTGGGGTTCTTCCGGCCCAAATGCAAAACCTTGCACTTTGCCGTGTTGAACCTCATTAGGTTCACCCGAGCCCAGCCCTCCAGCCTGTCGAGGTCCCTCTGAATGGCATCCCTTCCTTCCACCGTATCAACCGCACCACTCAGCTTGGTGTCGTCAGCAAACTTGCTGAGGGTGCACTCAATTCCCTCATCGATGTCATTAATAAAGATGTTAAAGAGCACCGGTCCCAAGACAGACCCTTGGGGGACACCACTTGTTACCGGCCTCCACCTGGACATAGAGCCATTGACCACCACCCTCTGTCTGCGGCCTTTCAACCAGTTTCTTACCCATCGGGTCGTCCACCCATCAAATCCACTTCCCTCCAATTTGGAGATGAGGATGTGGTGGGGGACCATGTCAAAGGCCTTGCTCAGGTCCAGGTAAATGACATCAGTCGCCTTCCCTTCGTCCACCAATGCCGTCACTCCATCATAGAAGGCCACAAGATTAGTTAGGCATGACCTTCCTTTGGTGAAGCCGTGCTGGCTGTCTCGGATCACATGCTCATTCTTTATGTGATCGAGCATGTTGTCCAGGAGGATCCGTTCCATGATCTTCCCAGGCACGGAGGTGAGACTCACCGGCCTGTAGTTCCCCGGGTCCTCCCTGCTCCCCTTCTTGTATATGGGAGTGACGTGACCCTTCCTCCAATCATCCGGGACCTCACCTGACAGCCACGACTTCTCAAATATGATGGAGAGCGGCTCGGCAACCACCTCAGCCAGCTCCTTCAGGACCCTGGGATGCAAGCCATCCGGCCCCATAGACTTGAATTCATTCAGTCTAAGGAGGCACTCTCGGACTTGCTCTGCCCTTACAGTGGGGAGGGATTTACCTCCTTGGTCCCCACATAGAGGTTTGGGGATGCAGGGTTCAGGGACGTGAAAAAGACTAGAATCCTGGCCACCAGTGAAGACCGAGGTGAAGAACTCATTCAGCACCTCAGCTTTCTCTTCATCTGTTGAAGCCAGTTCTCCTTTTAAATTTACCAAAGTAGGTACGCCCGTTTTGGCCTGTCTCTTCTGGCCAATGTACCTGTAGAAGGTTTTCTTATTGTTTTTCACGTCCCTTGCCAAGTTCAGTTCTGCCTGCGCCTTGGCTTCCCTGATCCCACGTCTGCAAGTCCGGACGGCATTCCTGTATTCTTCCCAGGTGACACAGCCTTGTTTCCAGAGCTTGTACACCCCTTTCTTCGCCCTCAGTTCTCTCAGCAGGTCCTTGCTGAGCCATGCTGGTTTCCTACCTCGCCTGCCCACTTTCTTATTCAGAGGAATGGAGACCTCTTGTGCTTCCAGGAGGGCATCTTTGAAGAGCCGCCAGCTCTCCTCAACATCCTTGTCTTTGAGGGCAGCGCGCCAGGGGATCTTGGCCAGCAATCCATTGAGTAGTTTGAAGTTTGCTTTTCTAAAGTTTAGTGTCCTGATCCTGCTCTTTGCCAGGCCCACATCGCTTGAGATCACAAACTCAACCAGGGCGTGGTCGCTGGAGCCCAGGCAGCCTCCGACCTTGACGCCTTTGATGATCTCCTCAGCGTTGGTGAGCAGCAGGTCTAGCAACGCTTCACCTCTGGTCGGTCTGTCCAATACCTGAACCAGAAAGCTGTCGTCAATGGATTCCAAGAGCCTTCTGGAGCTCTTGCAGCTCGCCGTGTGGTTTTTCCAGCAGATGTCCGGATGGTTGAAGTCCCCCACCAGGACAAGAGCCCGTGAGCCAGACATCTCATGCATCTGGAGCAAGAAAGCCTCGTCAACAGCCTCCCCTTGATCAGGTGGTCTGTAGTATACCCCTAACACCAGCTGACCTATATTAGTCCCATCTCTAATCCTAACCCACAGGCTCTCAACCTGTTCCTGACTGTTTCTCGTAGGGAGCTCCTCACAGTTTATCCAATCCCTGACATAGAGAGCAACTCCCCCACCCCTCCTACCTCGCCTATCTCTCCTAAAGAGTCTATAGCCGTCGATGGCAGTATCCCAATTGTGGGAGTCATCCCACCATGTTTCTGTGATAGCGACAAGGTCATAACTTTCCGAGTGCATCACAGTTTCCAGTTCCTCCTGCTTGTTACTCAGGCTGCGTGCATTGGTATAAAGGCACTTCAGCCGGGCTATCCGTCTCGCCACCTTTATATGGGATCTAGGATCCCCTAGAACAGCAGCCTCCCCAGCATCCCCCTGCCCTACTCCTTCCCTATGCACTCTGCCGTCATTGCCCATGGAGTTCGGCGATCCGTATATATGCTTCTTAATATTTGGGGAGATAAATACTACTTCTGCTTTCTGATTCAGAGGGCTTACTAAAAAAACCTCATTTTCAGAGGATTTGTGTTGGACATCAAAGGGAAAGAATGGATACCCAGCAGATTTAAAAGTCATACTATAGGGTTTGTTTATTTTTTTTCCAGGTTCAAGTGCTTAAATCTATTTCTGTCCAGTGCAAAGTGAGATGACTTTTATGGTGATAACCCTGAAAAATATGTGCAAATGTACAGTTTAACATTTCCAGAGGAAACTTCCTTCTTCATGTGGAATTGTCTTCCATGATAAGAAGTGCTTTAGCAGGTTACTTTGCCACTTTAAATTGTAATCTCTGTCACAGTAGCAGAAACTACTTAATTATTTGCAATAATTAAGCATGCATGGGCTATAAATGAACATTTTCAAGAACACGGGAATGTGTTGTTGATTCAGAGACTGAACTTTTCTGTTGGATAACTGAAATGAAGAGAGCAGAAGGAAGATACAGAGAGAAAAAGGCTGAAGCATGAACATCCCTTTACAGATTCAATAATACTTTTCTGTGAAAGCATTAATGACTTTTGATCTCTGTTTCAGAACTGTTCTTTGTAATTTTTGTTTTCTTTTAATTACAGATTTTTCAGTTGAAAAAATTCTGGTAAAGCTCAGTCTCCATTTGCTTTGCATTCCCATCTAGGTTTATTTAAGCATTTTAATAGGGGATGGCAATTAGCAGAACTGGGTGACATGACAGTCTTCGTCTTCAAGTACTAACCTACAGACCTTTTGTGTTGAACTTTGTTCTCCCTGCCCTGGCTTGCTTTAACCATATGCTTTATAATGAGCAGTGATAGCAGTGAGATTGATGCACAATGACTGCAGATGTTTTGAGACTTTGCTCAGGTCCCAGTCCATCCTATCTTTGTGACATGGATTTATTTTTGAACACAGGCTGGTGTTTAGTCATTATAGATAAAAGTCATCATTTTAGCTTGAATTTCCAGTAAATGAGTGAAAGAAAATAATCACTTGCATCCTCAAGAAACACACAATGACATTCTTGGTAACTACAGGCAGATCAGCATCACCTAGATCCCCGGAAATGTGATGGAACAAATAATCTTGGAAATTATTTCCAAATTCATGAATGACAGGGATGTGACTGGGAGTAGTCAACAAGGATCTACATCGAAAGAATGATTCATGAGCAACTTGAAAGCCTTCTACGATAATCGCATGGATGGATCAGAGGAGAGCAGATGATGTTCTTTATCAAGGCTTTCAACACCTACTCCCACAGTATCCTAATAGACAAACAGATGAAGTACAGACTAAACAAAAAAGCAGTGAGCTGGACTGAAATTGCATCATTGCTGGACTTGAAGTGCATAAAGTTCAACTGGAGACCAGTCACTGCTTGTGTATCTCACAGCTAGACACTGGTGCCATCTGTTTAACATCTTCACTAGCGACCTGGAAGATGGGAAAAAAGTGCACTCTCAGCACTTGCAAATTATATAAAACTGAGAAGATTGAGTGATACACCATATGGTTGCAATGTCTTTCAGAGAACATGGACAACCTGGAGAATTCAGACAAAAAGAACGGCATTAACTTCAACAATGAGAAATGCCAAGCCCAGTATCTAGGGAGGAATAACCCGATGGCCCAAGACAGACTGGCACAAAAAAGAAGTAGCTCTAGAGAAGAGGACCTCAGCATCCCAGTGGACTACAAATTGACAATGAGCCAGTAGTGTACCCCCATGACTGAGAATGTCAGCAGCAGCCTGAGCTGCATTAGGCAGTGTTCACAGTATGCCAGGTGAGGTGATAAATTCCTCAGATTTTCCATTAGAATCTTCAGATTCAGTTTGATCAGTTGATTAAATTTGTGCCAAATATTGTAATTAACTGCATGCATTTTGTGATTACCTCATTTTGTGAATTTCTACCAATTAGGTGATTTCTGTACAGGATCACTGTGCAGTTTTGACTACAAAGCTGGTTATTCAAAGCTTATTATACTCTGGTTATCATAGTCACATCACTATATTCTGAGCTCTGCCAGTCAGCCAATTCTCAATTCACCTTACAGGAAGATCTATATAATTAATTGCAGTTATCTTGCAAAATTTATAAGAATTGTGCAATTAGCATTTTTCCAATAGTTAATTTAAAGTGAATCTCTTAACAAGATTTAACTTCTTATCACAGGTATTTTCCTCTGTTTCTTGTGCTAAATTTCTGTGTGTGTGATATGTTGTTTCTCTAAGTAACAAACATTATGCAGATATCATGAGACATTATTGATTACTGGGTTTTATTTAAGATTTTTCCCATCAGAAATCTTAACCTCAACCGATGAGAAGACAGAAATATAAAACAAAAACTATAAGACAATTATAATTCCTCATATTCAACACAATAGCTGCCATATTATCTACCTATCAGAAGTAACCATAGAAATTATGCTGAAAAAAAAAAAAAAAAAAAAAAAACAGAAAATTTGGGTATTTTTCAAGATAATTTATAAGTAGGATGAAAGAAAAGCTAATTTATCCTCTTTTTTTTTTTTTTTTGTCTTTCTTTTTTTTCCCCACTGTATCTATAGTCCTGACACATTAATTCCAGGTCCAGAGGAGGGCCATGCAGATGATCAGAAGGCTGAGCGGCTCTCTTACGAAGAAAGGTAGAGGGAGTCTTGTCCAGGGAGACCTCATTGTGGCCTTCCAGTTTAAGAAGAGCTTATAACAAGAGGGATAGCAACTTATTACGCTGCCTGATAGTGATAGGACAAGGGGAATGGTTTTAAAATGAAAAAGGGAAGAATTAGGTTAGATGGTTGGGAGAACTTCTTCACTATGAGTGGTGAGGTCCTAGCACAGGCTGCCCACAGAATCTGTGGTTGCCCCAAACTTGGAGGTGCTCAAGGCCAGATTGGATGGAGCCTTGGACAGCCTGATCTTGGTGGGCTACCAGTCCACAGCTGGGAGTTGAAATTGGATGATCATTAAGGTCTCTTTCAACCCAAGCCATTCTATGATTCTATGATTTTATTTCTCTTTTATTCAGCAAATCATCTCCCAGAGCATAGACAGAGCTTTCTGTGTTCTTTCTACATTGCAATTGAACACGTGGCAGCTTAGTTAATTTATTTTAATCTAGAAATTCACAGTGTCAGCATCTATATCTGAGCTGGCCTTCTATTTCTTAAGCAGAAACATAAGAAAAAAAATGGCATTTGTTGGACATGATTCTTCTTACTTTAAGGTAGATACCCATAGTTGTCAGAGAACTGTTACTCTAAATGTGTATCTCAAATGACAGCTCTGGTATGAATATCAACATTGTTGATACCTAAAAGCAGGTGAGGTGAATCCCATATCGTAGGATTTGATTCAGTTGTCCAAACAAAGATGCCAAGTGACACTGGAGATTCTGTACATTCCCCTGCAATTTCAGTTTTTTACTCTCAAATGGTGCAGTGTGCTGTCATATTTGATATTCTTCTGTGGATGTACCAGATGTGTTTGCAAATTGAAATGGACATTGGAATATGTTTATACTGTCTAACAGAGTTCTAGGAATTGAGTTGTCCACATAAGGGCAGGTTTTTAAAGTTAGCTACCTGGGAACCTTTCAGCCAAAGTTTTCAAATTGTAGAGTTATAGTTAATAAACTGTATGAACCTCTGGGATTAGGCACTCTGTAATTGTTTACTGTATGCTCTCCACTACTCTGAAGAATTTAGATGCCTGTCTACCAAGGACTGCATGACTTCAATTCAGATACAGATAAGGATGCCTGCAGTGGGATAAGAAAGGAAAATCATAAATAGAGCTAGGACTAGTCAGTCCAGTTGGGAAAAAATTGAATGTCCAAGGTAGGAAACATTATCATGGAAAGATCCTACAGGAAAAAGAGAGAAGAAAACAAACAAACAAAACTTCCCAATCTCTCCACCCCCTGAGGAACAACAATCAGACAAGTTGGTCTATCTGGAGATTAGAAGGAAGTACTGGGTTATTTAGATGAGTCATGGTGTTTTCATTGCCGATGATGGTGGTAGTGGATGACAGCTCTGCAGTAATGAATTGTCCTTTCAAGAAGCTGTAGAGGACAACCATTCCCTAGCTGTTCGATGGCTGCCAGGCCAATTACTTAAGTGCCTTGTCAGAGATGGTAAGTGTGGCATCACAGTTTAATCCCAACTGTTATATCAATTAGCCAGTAGTAGTTTAATAAATTAAATGGTGTATGTTGGCAGTCTGTCATGGAAAGAGACTAAAAGCACTTGTAAGAGGAAAGTAGAAATGTATCTTTACTGATATAAATAGATAAAAGATGGTAATTTGAACAATGATAACAACAACTTAACAGGATTTGAAATGACTAGATATCCTTGACTATTTGCTACACAGAGGTTGGGGAGTACATAATGAATCTAAGCTCAAATCTTAGTGAAGACAGTATAGTTTAAAAACAATAAATCACTTACCAAGAATCTGTTGGCAAGGCACCACCATGTCCTGGGTGAATCTCACTGCATGTGCTAAGTGATCTCGAGAGGTATCCCTACTCAAGGGGAGATTCTGGTGGGCAGCCACCTCCTTGCAGGAAGAACTCTCCAAGGGGTTCTTAGGCTGCTTGCTATTAATGGGGTAAGATGATTGACTCTGATAGTCAGTTGTATGATAGTCATACAACTTAGAGTTAGTTCTGTTGAACCAGATATCTGTTATCAGGTGTCTGAGCACCAGGTTTGAGACAATGTGGTGATGGTTAACTGTCTCTGGTTCAATCTTGTTATTAGTTATTATTGTTATTAGTTCCAAAAACAAAGTCTTTTGCACCCTACTGCATGCACTAGGCCTTGAGCATTAATGACCAGGCTGGCTATGGGGGCAAAGAGTGCACAATCACACCATCTCTTTTCCCATCTAAAGATATCTGAAATAAAAATGAACTGAGACTGTAGAATTAGACTTTCTGAAAACATCAATTTATATTGGAATTATCTTAAGACATCAAGGATCCAGTTTGAAATGGCACTGTGGTTTCACCCTTATGGACAGCTTCTCTCTGTCTCTCTCCTCAAAGGAAGAGGGAGAGAAAGTACTTCAAGAACGAACTCGAGGGTTAAGGTAAGAACTGGGAGATCACTCACCAATTCCCATCCTGGACAGAACAGACTCAAAAACTGGAGACTAATGCAATTTATTGACAACTGATAACACTAAAGCAATGAGAACTAAAAGCAAACTTCAAATACCTTTCCCCCACCTCCCTCCTTCCTTCTCCCCTGAGTGACACAGGGGAATGGGGAACAGGGGTTGAAGTCAGTCCAAAATGCTGATCTGACATGAAGCAGTGCTGGGTTCTGTTCACAGAGGGCACCGTGGCAGCTTCTGACTACCAAAAGATTGCCACATAAACTCAATACAAGGAGTCAGCTTACAAAATTGCCTAAATGAAAGTCAGTACGTGAACTAGACATTTACATTCCCAGTATGGTCAATGGAGATCAGTGGAGATCTGGGGCTCAGATCACTTACCCACAAATAGGTGCCTTGGGCCATTTCAATACTAGTGTCAATCAGTATTTTAATGATGTGACATCAGACATGCTTAGAATTAAGTGTTAAAAAAAAATAGAATGTTTTCCTGTTGACAAAAAAAATGCAAGGGGAGAACAATCTCCCTCTTGACATCCTAGAGGTTTATATCCATTGTTTTCAGTGTAGCCAAATGCAGCACAGTCTGATATTTAAGGAAAGGTATTTTAAAGAAAAGTATCTGTGCAAACTGAACAGTGAAGTGGTAATGACAGCTGTGATGCTGTTAATTTTCAGGGTGTGATTCTGCTGCCAGAACAGAGGTGTGAGTCCCCATAAAAAAATCAGGGAGTTCCATAAATAGCAGTCCCAGCAGGAAGGTGTTGCTGACAGGAGCTGGAATGACAGCCATGCAGAGTGCACCATGGATACCCCAGAGGTGTCACAGAAAACTGAAACCGTATGTTTGCTGCTGAGGTGACTGGGAGACGCAATTGGCCTCAAGCTGCACGGATATGTTTGATAAACTGATTAAACTGTAAGGATTTAGGGGCACAGGGGAAACTTCTAAGTAAGCTAAATGTTCTGAAATTGAAGGATTCTTGCATCTGCCCAGGGCACTGCTGTCACACAGTCATGTAGGTTTGCAGCTGCCTTTACAGGTGCTGAATATTGTTTCCCAAGACAGATTAATTTGTGTGCCTGGAAATGAAACCTTAAAAGCACTTAGACACTGTTTTTTTTTTTTGTTTTGTTTTGTTTTTTGTTTTGTTTTTTTTTTAACATTTCAGCAGCTGATAGAAAGTCCAAGTGTCTTCTGGCCTGTAACATTATTACTGTCATCTCCACTAAAGAAAATGATCTACTGCTTTTGGGATTCTCTCCCAGAGGAGATGTCTGAGTATGACTTGACAGTGTGATACCTTTCTGACCTGACATTTTAAATCTGAGGTATATCTTTTGTGAGCTACAGCCAGTCGAGAAACAGGATGCCTTTTATATTTAATCTCGACAAATCGACATCAACTGCAAAGTAGAGATTACACACCTGAAGTGAGGACACTGGAAATTTTTCTTTAATGGAAGTAAGTGTATTTTTGACAAGCATCTGTCAGTCTGGAGACTGTAGCACAGAACTGAAACAAGCTGCCTGGATTTCTGTAAGAGCGAACTCAGGAAGGTGGTTCCAACAGAAATCACAATATACGCAAGCAGAATGAGAAATTTAGCATGTGTCCTGGCAAATGAGTTTGTGCACAGTTTGAAGTAGGAGGTGTCCCTGCCTATAGCAGGGGGATTGGAACTAGATGACCTTAATGATTCCTTCCAATGCAAACCATTCTAAGATTCTACGGTATGAACTGCCTTCTGGAAGATCGTCTCTTCCTGTGTTGATTAGAGGGAAATCCAGATTTCCAAGCTTAGCTAAGAAGAGATGAATGCCCAAAGTTTGGCTGTGTGACTACTTCTACAAACACATGGTTTTGCTCTGTGAGCTGAGACAACCTGTACAAATATGCAGTTTTCCTCAGAGTGTTGTACAGTCCCAAGGCAGATGATGAAATGGCAGTGATGTAAGGAAAGGAAAGATACATATATTCTACTTTTAAGAACTAATAAGATTTTTTGGAATTTTCATTCCACTGAATGCCACCAACAAAGAGCCAATGTGCAAACATTTTTTTATTTTAAATAAGGCATTTCTGCTGTTAGCAGAGCAAATATGCCCTGCCAGTCAAAGACATAAAGACAAAAACTTCACATCATTTTTCATATTTTATGTCCCAGAGTAAAACAAAAACTTTATCGGAGTTATTTATCTCATCTTCACATTAGTTTAACTGCTTCACTGGTATTGTCAGAAGTCCAATTGGGGGTGCTGAGACAGCTGAATAGTGTATTGGCACACTAACAGCACTACTAACAATTGCTATTACTCTTCAGTATCAGGACAAAATGTGCCAACAGGTGGTTTCATGATGGCAGATGGTTCTTCCAAAAAAATATAGAATCACAGAATGGCCTGGGTTGAAAAGGACCACAATGATCATCAAGTTTCAACCCCCCTGCTATGTGCAGGGTCGCCAGCCACCAGACCAGGCTGCCCAGAGCCACATCCAGCCTGGAAGCTGGATGTGATATCTGAAGCTTTAAAGTATTACTCAACCTTCTAAGTAAGCACTATTTAAAATATTTTTCTTTCTTGAAGTTTTAAAAGGAATTTTCTTCATAAACCACCTCTGCATATTGGTTTACAGTCAATGATCTGCTGAGATGGGGGAAGCCTCATCTGCTTCTGTTCTAGTACAGAGTCTGAGAGGTCTCTGAGGAAACAGATTCTGCCTTCAAATCTTGGTAGTTCTTTTTGAGGGGGGAGCATTTTTACAATTTTTATAGTTTTGTAGCTATGAGTTTTGCATTTCCTATATATTAAGAATGAACGTATAATATTTAATCTTATCTCATGGCTATTTGCCAGCTTTGACCAGTTTATTAAGCCGGTTAGAATTTCTCTAACTTCTGCTATGATCTTAACTGTCCAGTTATTTCCTCACATCATTTGGGCAATCATATTCACTATTTCTAGCACAAGATATTCGCTGCTGGAGTATAACAAACATACTCTCATACTCATGAATGTATTTTTGGACAAACTTAAAGAGCCATTTATTATCTTACAGTTCCACACTGAAATTCAGAGTGGATGTCATCGAAAGAAAAAAAAATAAAATCCAGATGAATGGGTTTTTCAAATCTTCAAGGATTATTTACAGTCCTTAAATCTTTTGTCATTATGCTGACATCATGTTACTCAGATATAGCTGTTCACATTGAGAAGCCAGAGCGATTGCCTCGATCCTCACACAACTTCAGTAAAAGCAGGATCATAGAGGGTAGACAGGTGAAATTACTATACCTTAAAAAGTAACTATGATTCCATTAAAATTGTGCTAATGCTAATAACATTCCTTTGGGTCTTGCCAAATGCAAGATAAATCAGCTTTCAGTGAAGGAGTATCAAACTCTGTCTATGAGGCTGAAGAGCTAGTCTGGAGGCAGTCAGTGCAGCTCAGAAGAATCATGGCAACTTATCAGGAAGCTGTAAAATTGCGTGTCTGAAAGTTACAGAGGAATGTAAATGGATAAAATGGGTCAGCATATTTTGAGATTACAGTAAAAGAATCTTAGAATGGCTTGGATTGGAAGGGACCTTAACGATCATCCGGTTCCCTGCCCTGTTGCAGGCTGGTTGTCTCCCACCAGATCAGGCTGTCCAGGGGCTTTCCAGGCTGGCCATGGACACTTCAAAGGATGTCTCTATTGTGATGGAGGCCCCAGGCCTGGACACAGTACTCCACATGAGACTTTACCTCCCTTTGTCTGCTGCCCCTCTTCTTTTAATACAGCCCAGCATACAGCTGCCTTCTGAGTTGCAAGCACACACTGTCAAGCTTCTCATTAACCAGAAGCCCTAAGGCTTTCTTGTCAGGGCTTGTCCTAATGAGTTCTTCTCTCAGTCTGTAGGCATATCTGGAATTGCCCTGACCCAAGTGCAATGCCTTGCACTTGGTCTTGTTGAACCTCATTAAGTTCACGTGTACAGTGATGGCATCCCTTCCTTCTGTTACATCAACTACACCACTCAGCATAGTGTTCTCAGAAAACTTGCTGATGGTGCACACAATCCCACTATTATCTAAGTCATTTATAAAGATGTTGAAAACTACCACTCCCAAGAAGGATCCCTGTAGGACACTACTTGTCATTGGTCTCCACTTGGACATAGAGCTGTTGATGATAATCCTCTGGCTGTGACCATCCAACTGATTCTTCATCCATTGAATAATCCCTTCACATCTGTATCTTTCCAGTTTAGAGATGTGAATGTGGTGAAGGACAGTACCAAAGGCCTTGCAGAAGTCCAGGTAGATGACATCAGTTCTCCTGTTATCCGCAGATGCCATCACTCCATCATAGAAAGCCACCAGATTGTTCATGCACGATCTGCCCTTGGTGAAGTTGTGCTGGCTGTCTCAAATCACCTCCTTGTCTTGCATGTGCCTCAGCATCTCTTTCAGGAGAATCTGTTCCACAAAGTTACCATACACAGAGGTGAGGATCACTAGCCTGTAGTTCCCTGGGTCTTTCTTTTTCCTTTCTTAAAAATAGGAATGATTTCCTTTTTCCCGTCACCAGGAACTTCATCTGATAGCCATGACTTTTCAAATGTGAGTGTGGCTTGGCAACCACATCACCCAGCTCTTTCATGACCCCAGGATAATCTCTCAGATAAATTACTTCTAAGAAGGGAATTTCTTGAAAGTAGCATGAGATAATAATGAAGGAAACTGAGTAGTGTTTTTTTTCCCCTTAAAGCCATTAGGCGAGCATCACAATCTTCTCCTTTGTCCACATGATTGCAGACCATTTAAGGCCACTCACCTCTGGAGATCTGAAAATTCTCAGACCTCACTGCCTTCAAAATCCTATTTGTCTTCCTCTTTCTGACTCACATTAACAAACGTTTTCAGTGAAAATGAAGGGATTGCTTTTTAACCTGTTGTCTGCGCTTCTATTCACCACTGAGGAAAGGACAGTAACCTCGCTACCCACAGCTGTGCTAACATATCCTTGATCAATTATCTTCTCACCAGATCATCTCAACGCTTTTGGCTCGTTTTAGCTTTTAATTAAATTAAAATGGGAGGGAAAAGTTCCCTTTTTTATGTGTGTGCTCCTAAAGGAACAATATCTTGCAACTGAAGCGTACACAATGATTCTGTCTATTTACGAGTCTGAAATTAGATGAATAAGGAAAAAAAGGAAACTTTGTTCTGATCAGAACGACAGCTTGATATGAAACAAAAAGAGTGGCTTCCTAAAACATTTCAAAAAATGGCTTTTTCTGAAAACATGTTTGTTGTATAAATTCTCAGCCTATTTCCAGTGCTTTGTAAAATCCAAAGAAGAAAAATGGAATTAGTTGTAGGACCTGAATCCGAATCTCATCTCCAGAGATCAATGAACGCTGAATATGTTTGCAGACTTCTGTATAACAATATAATAATAAAAATTCAAGGATGGACATCAGCATTTTCCCTTCAAAGACAATGCTGCAGCACACTCGCTTGCATTCCTTCAAAGAGAGGATGGATTTTCTCTAACAGTCACTCATGGACATAAAAGGCAGACTTAAAGGATCCACAAATAAATTTTTTCGTGTCATTCTTTCTTGCCTTCCCATACTGAGTTTTCAGCATCTGTCATAACATTCATAGATGCATGTAGCAGCTACAGAATTTGGACTCAAAATTGGAGGATTCCATTTTCTTTATACCCCATAAGCTCAACAGTGAATATATAGGTTAGAAAAAGACCCTGTGAAATAAATATTTATTTATTTTTCCTGTCTCATTAATAACAAAGCTATCTGTTATGATTCCTGATACGATGCCATGCCTGATTTTTGTTGTTGTTGTTGTTGTTGTTGTTGTTGGGTGTTTTCTTATCAGTGGTAAGTGCCCGATAAGATTCACATAAACAACGCCACCCACCATGGTATCACTGATTAAAAATAATCTACAGCCTTGAATAGGACATGAAAATTTTTCTGACAGTGAATGTGCCTTTCACATCTGAACAATAGAAAAACAATTTGATGTCATATTCTGCTATATGGCAGAAGTCTAACACAGACAGCCATGAGATCTTAATTCCGGAGCAACAATTGATTAGTATCAGTACCTCTGTTATTCATTATTCAACAGCAAAGACTAGAAAACTGAAAGTAATTGGCCTATATTTGTATTATTATTATTATAATGCAAAGCCAGTGAAAACTGAGGTCAGCAATTAAGTTTACACAGATCTTATATCAACACAGGTAAGTGTAGATTGCCCAGCCCAGCACCAACTCTGCAGTCCTTCCTTGAGAGTGCCTACTGTAAATTATTGCTATATGACATATGTTGCTATAACTGCTAATTAAATCTCAGGGCTGTGTTCTATTATTAAAACAAGAGTCCTTAGTAGCTACTAAACAGAGTTAGTTCCCAATGGGAGCATAGCTATCAGCTGCCTGAGTTTCCCTGATATGTCTTCCTTTTCTGTCCTTGGAGCACCATCTAAGCAGATTTTTGAACACGCGCAGCCTGCATCTGGGGTTTGGGAATTTCCAGCAGGAGCTTTGCAAGGAGCAGGGTTGGCAGGCTTCAGTGGCAGGGCAGCAGGAGGGAGGAGAAGGAGATATGCATGCAGTGATAGATATGGAGAGCTGGCAGCTGCTTCACTTGGCCTGGATCCACAGAACTGCAGATGTGTGCAAGGCTGGGGCTGAGGAGGAGCCTAGGGAAGAGTGGAGGTTTGGAATAGGAAGCGATTTAGGTGGGAAGAATGAGAGAGTATTAGGGTCACACTACTAGTTTGTAAAGGAGAGATACTGGTGCTGGTGGTAGAGATATTGGAATGAATGGGGACTTGGGTTCTTGGGCTCTGGATCAGACTTGGTGAGTATGGGAGGCAGTGGGAGGGGAAGTCTGGGAGCTGGTCCTTCTGAGATGGGAGACCTGATGTATGGCTGTGATAGGACCGATCACAGAGTCATAGAATGGTTTGGGTTGGGTTGGAAGTCCATTCAAGTCCACCCAATCCCAAGCCCCTGCCATGGGGCAGGTTGCCCCCCACCAGCTCAGACTGCCCAGAGCCCATCCAACCTGGCCTTGAGCACCTCCAGGGATGGGGCATCCACAGCTTTTTTTTGGTATCTTGTTTTAAACTGATGCTCCATAGGTGAACAGGAGTGTGAAGTGGCTGGCTTTGATCAAACACAGTTATTTTGATTTGGACATGATTCACCAGTTCCTTTTCTTACCAGAGCACTGAGCTTCCAGTGCTTCTTTTAGATCACTTTATGTATTTTTCACTTATTTTGCAGTGTGGCTGCATTAATCATAAAGCATTGTATTTCTCTCTAGAAGACAAGACCGTATTGTGTATGGGGCAAAAGAAAGAGAAAAAGGACAACTGACTGTGCAGTATCTCTTACCTTCTCTTTTCGATGACTGGAGTTAATATTGTTAGCTTCTAACCATGCCTATAATTCTGGTGCAAGTACTGCAATGCCAGAGGTGACTTAGTGTAGACATCTTTATATTTATGTATATCTAAATATATAAGGGTGGATATAACCTATCCTAAACGAGCGTGATCTTGAACACCAGGTTCCTATTTCCTCGTATCTTCCTCTGTTTGCATGTAATTACCAGCCTCAGTTTTTAGAAGCATCCAGATCTGATAAAATGTTGTATACATCTACAATCTTTCCCAGAGTCAAATTCATTCCACTTGTTTCCCCAAAGCTGATTGACCAAAGTTGCTCCAAACTTAATGCTCCCAGATAAATATCAGCTTGCCATAAAATACCCAATTTCTCTCATTGTGGAGTAAGAAAAGAACTTTCCAGACAACTGAAAAAATGTCAATTTATATTAAACATTAACTTTGTGAAGAAGTCTGTGTTTCCCAGGAAATATTCACCATATCCTCTGCCAGAGTGTTTCATGCTGCTTGCATCACCCTGAAATGAAGAAGATAAGGCAGCAGGGTTTCCTTTACCTGGTTCCCTTATACAGAGAAAATGGACCACTCAGAAGTTCCTTTATTACCCTTTCCTCCCTTATTTTTTTAAGCTAGTGCTGAAATCAATAAAATGTGGACAGATGCATTTCTAGTCTGTCACTTTAGCTAACAGTATTTCATTAGCTCTAGCACTTTAAAATATATTGTACTGTATTGCATTGTGTTGCATTGTGTCGTATTGTGTTGTACTGTATTGTATTTTTTTGCCAGTGGATCATCTAAATAGTTTCTAAGTATACAGGAAGAAATTCATTAAGCCAAATTCTGCAAAAGATCCAGTACATGCTCCCTAGTATCTCCATACACAAGCAAATAGGATGTATATAGGAACATACGATGACTCTTGTTCTCCATGTATGAATTCTGCTCTCCAATTTTAATTAAAAAATAAAAACTTTAATTATGAAGCCTGCAGAGCCAAAGAAGACAATGTAATCCTGGTCTGGTGAGAGTCACCATGAGATCACAGGCAGATTGGAAAGGTCTGTTTGTGAGCCAGCTTGCTGTTATCCCAAGCAGCCATACGGCTCATTTTTATTCATAAGCTAATTGTGCCCTACCTGAAAGGCATGTTTCAGAGCATCACTCCTTTTGATAGTAGAAAATTCTTCTTCTCTGAAAGAGTGGTCAGGCACTGGAATGGGCTGCCCAGGGAGGTAGTGGAGTCACTGATTATGGAGGTGTTCAAGGAATTTTTGGACACTGTATTGAGGGACATGATTTAGTAAGAACTGATTGGTGATCAATGTATGGCTGGATTGGGTGATCCTGTGGGTCTTTCCAAACCGTGATGATTCTAGGATTCTATGAAAATATTTTATAGTTCTCAACCTTAATGTACTTCTGGCTAGTTTTTATCTCTGCCTTGTGTTATATGCACAATGAATTTATGAAGTGATTTTAACCTCCTCCTCCTTTTTCCAGGTGCAGTATCCTTGACCATTTAAAAATCAATAGTTACCTCTTCTCCTCCCCTTATTATTACAGTGTTATATATACAAATAGAGATATATATTTTTTTTTTTTTCTCAAATACAATACAGGACTTTATTTCTTATTTTCCTGTAGCATTTTTGTGGTCTGAGTTTATAAATTATGTTCAGGGTATGCTTTCAAGCTTTTCTCAGATACTTGAAAGTAAGATAGGGTGAGTGGGAATTCCTGCACTCGTATGGACTCGTAAGACTCCTGGACTCTTCCTACCATCGGTCATTAAGAAATATGGTGATTAGCTCTTTGCATTGTTTTCATAGGACTCATAGTTTCAGAATGTGCTGAGCAAAGCGTCAGAAAGAGCAAATCTGCTGAAGTCTGGAGTAACCAGGTTGTCTTTGCTATTACTTCAAGAATAGATTCTTTAAACTCTTGCTTCAAATCCATTAAAAGTTCCTCAAATTTGAGATGTTTCAAAGTCAGTATTTCTGGCTCATTGCACTGGCATTTTTTATGACATTTTCCCTGGTAGGAAATTTCAGACTTGGTGAAGGTGGACAAATTATTCTGTTTCATTTTTATGAAGCAGTTTCTAAGAATGTGTTATCTCCTTAAAGCAAAGATCTTGACAAGAAGACGGTGAAAAATTCTGATGAGAGTCCTATGTACAACATTTTTTTTGTTGTCCCAAATTTCTGCGGCAAAAAGCAGTTCTTTTAACCAAGTTACATAGAAACAAAGAGAAGAAAAGGCAGCGCTCTTTCTGTCCCTCATTCCTCCCCTAAACTGAAGACGATCTGAGTGAAAAAAAAAAAAAACAGCAAACCAAAAAGATCCGTCTTTACTGCCTTCTTTATTGGTATTGCAATCAAAATCTACATATGTCTACATTCACATATAGAGAAATCCCATCTATTATCTTTCTCAGGCTCTAAGATTTTTCCCCACAACATATTTAAGCTGCAGCAAAGGTAAAACCGTCACTCCATGAACAGAGCAGCTCATGGAAAGAAAGACAGAAACTTAGACACAAAACCAGTCTTCTGCCCAGGAGGAAACTCATGCTGGAATTGAACCAAGCTGAAAAAGGTGAAGTTTTACCTGATTTACTTTAGTTTGAGCTATTGCACCATATAATCACACCACTTTTTTTCCTCTCCTCAACATGAATTAATGACAAGTCAAGATTTTTGCTTATACCGTGTTTATAGGCCCCCAGAGCCAACTTCAAACATACAGTACTACAGTTTCAGACGCCTTGGACTAAACGGATATTTATCAAGTAGTCATTTGTGTATGTGCAGGTGGGATATTGTTGAATTTTCTTGTGTTCATATGGTAAAATACTCCATAGACATGTTCATGGGAGGGCTAAGGGCTGCCAAGACCTCTTGAGTGCCTTTCCTCATGGCAGAGATATTAAGCATTCAGGGATATTTTCCAAAATGAACTTTACACCAGCTGATAGGAGTGAGTTTCATGCCTGCCATGCTATTTCTATGTCTACTTGAAGTGTTGAAGACATGTTGTGTCCAGCAATTGCTACATTACTAGAACGCCTGTTAGTAAACTCCCCTGCGGGATAATAAAGTGATAGAGAGAAAAATTAGAACTTTTAAAAAATATTATTTTTATTCTATTCTTTTTTTTTTACTGTGTCTGTTTTGGTGCAAGTGTCTGGTTTAATAAAAATGTGTAAGAGATGTAACATTATGCTTTAGGGCATTAGAATTCCACAGATTGCCTCAGGCTTGAGACAGTCTTTCTGTGTTAGGCACGTCTCTCACCAATTGCCGTTTGTGGGATTCCAGCAGTTGCTTTTATAAGTGTCTGGACACTAGAGAAGACAAAACAGAACAAAAATCAGAACAAAAGTACCATTTGCTTTTCCCAAATCAGTAATCTTGATTTTCAGTGCTTATCATTTACTTTTTGTGCTCCTGAAGATATTGTGTCTGAAAGAAACAGTAGTCCAATATTTATCTGCATTTCTACATCACTACATATATACCTCTATATGCTGGGTGATTTTATTTTGCATTTAGCATGTAAACCTAATACACAACTATTTAATGCCTCTCTGCAAAATGGAAGCACTGGAAAGGTAATTTTGGCAGAGCCAGGTTAAAGTCAAGCAACCATCTGCATCTCAGGCATATGTGGTTTTCAGCTTTCTGCAGTATTAGCATGAGACGATCTGTTTCACTTACACAGTAGATGAGTCATTTTTTTATAGTTTGACAACCCCTTCATTTACACAAAAGTTCACTCCTTTTACTTGGAAATTTAACTTTTTCTTCAGTCAAACTGTATCTTTCTTTGTCAGTGTATTGCAATTTATGCTAACTAAAAAAATGAATAATAAAAACTTGACATTTTTCTCCAAAGCACAGCAGCATTAAAGGTCACATTTTCAAAAGGACATGTAAAATTCTACTAACAAATTATGCTTGAGAATTTAAGTGCACAAAGCCTTTCTTTAGAGTGCAAAGAATGAAGGATGAATGCAATTCTGGTACAGTGTTTCAAAATTTGGCAATGAAACGGAATTAATAGAACTGGGGTAATTTTTCAAAAACGTGCTTATCATGAAATAGCTGGGATATTTTTCAAGTTTTAGGTGGAAAGTCTGTAACTTACTTAGAAACTTATAGGCTTTATCATAGGGAAGGGGGAAGTGGCAGTAGAATTTCCACTCTTAGTAACAAATGCCATTGCAATTCCTCATTCTTATTAAAAAAAAAAAAAAAAAAAAAAAAAAAAAGTACTGGGGCTTCTGCAAGACAGGAATCATGTTTTACTAGACACTGTTTTATCACAGTGCCATTTTCCATCACAAGGAGCTGGGGCAGGCACTGCCAGCTAACCTGGAGATGTCATTCTCCCATCTTATGCCCAGGCTTGAAGGATACTTCAGCCAGTCATTTTGCACTTCTGCAAGGGTAGATTCTAGATGCTTCTGTCTCTCCAGGAGTGGTTGTACGTAGTGCCATGTACAGCCAGTTCAGAGGTTAACTGCAACTCATAGCAGTCATACATCTATTCATCCCAAGAAGGGGACAGCCACTCTTTCTGATTGAGGCAAGAAGTCAGTATGAGAGTGAGAGCTATAAAATAAAAGAGGGTGGGAAAGATGGTGAAGGACAAGGAGTTTTTGAGGAACAGAGAGCTCCTACTCCATGTGAGTCCAGTGGAGTGGTAGTTGGAGAAAGGGAAAGAGAGGGGAGATGAGGCAGGGGGAGTGAAGGAAGGGAGAGAGTGAAGGAGGAAGGGGAAGGGGAAGGGAAAAGGGAAAAGGAAAAGGAAAAGGAAAAGGAAAAGGAAAAGGAAAAGGAAAAGGAAAAGGAAAAGGAAAAGGAAAAGGAAAAGGAAAAGGAAAAGGAAAAGGAAAAGGAAAAGGA
>NW_024884141.1:3389018-3472302 GCF_019232065.1 Centrocercus urophasianus | reverse complement strand
GGAAGGAAGGAAGGAAGGAAGGAAGGAAGGAAGGAAGGAAGGAAGGAAGGAAGGAAGGAGAAGCTGGAAATAATAATTAAACTTTTGAAAATGAAAGAAAAGCTTCAAGCTATGTGACATTTCTCACTTCGTTTTTATTAATTAAGCTATTTTAAATGCAGACTGCTGAGTCATAAGATACTTACAACTCAAGAACCTTCTTGAATTTAGATACATCTCATCAACCTTGTCAGGCATATGCTTAACTACTTTTATGTAAGTATTCTAATTGCAGTGAATATGCTAAATGTTTCTGTATGTTTGTTTTATCCATAAAAAAACTATTTAAACAACTATACTTTCAGCCAGAGGATACATCTCCACTACTAAATAAAAGAGGGTAAACAAGAGTCTGTCATTTTCCCCTCTGCAAGAAAAACATTCTAGAGACAAAACTAACAAAATGGGATGTAAAATAACTACTACCACCTGCCTTTGAGGCCAGAGATTTGTTCAAATTCCTCTTTCCATTAGTAACAGAAGTATAGTCTGTAAATCCTGGTAGGAAGGCTGTAGTAGAAAATCTTAATGGAAGCAGAATTCTGTGGTTTGTCCTTACCTTCCCCAAGCAAAATGACAAATGGGAACAAAAGAAAAAGGAAAATTATGGAGAATCAAGTTGAAATACTCATCTGATATAGATCTTCCTGGAGCAACAAAGAAGAAATTCATTGGTAGAGAACAACCTCTCGTATCCCATAATACAATTATAAGGAAATAGAAGAAAGGTAGAAAAAATTGTCACTAGTTGAGCTACAGATGGAAGACCCTGAAGTTCTTTGAAGTGACCTTACCTACCTCATAATCTTTCAGTTTTTGTTGTACTGCTGAGCAAATCTCAAGTAGGAAATCTAATAAAGCAGATTTTTAAAAATATATTTTATCACTCAATTTTAGCAAGATTAACCTGATTTTGAGAATCATTATATCACTAGACTGTGTATAATGATCTTACCTACCAAGTTTCTTCTTTTATAGTATCAACTTGTAATTAACTCCCCTGTTAATGATTTCATACTTTCCCTTTTGCAGTTTGAGAATGTTATCAAAGCTTTTCTTAAATTAATCACATTAGTTGCATTCATAGCTTTAAAATTATCATTGACTTTTGTGAGTTGTTAATGGCTTCATTAAAAAAGCACAGCACAAAACTGTGTTATCATGTTAAGCACTTGCAAGATCGTCATCAACAGAAGACTTGAACACTTCTTAGTCATTAATGGTTTATGTCCTCTCCTAATCGTGGGAGTGAAACATTATCTCTATATAAGGAGAGGTAAAACAGAGTATTTCTGTGACAGCAAAACCAAAATCAGAGAAACCAAAATACTCTGCTGAGAAATACTATAAGACGTTATTTATAGAGAATGCAACTCAGGTGTCCTCTATCTGTATTCTGACTTACTGCATGGTATATCTCCATGGTCGCAGACTATCAAAGACTATATAGCCAAACTAAGCAGGGTAGAAGCCATGATGGATCACAGAGTTTGCGCTTTGTCCAGACTGCATCAAAGGGGAAAAGCAGGACATAAGACATCCAAAATACGTAACAGTATTTCTCAGTAACTTTTTTTTTTTATTTCATTTGTTGGGTTGTTTTATTTTTCCCATTGTTATTTGTGGGGTTGTTTAATTAATTAATCATTTATTTATTTATTTGACTATCTGTGAAAAGACAATCTGTAAAAAAAAAAAAAAAAAAAAAAAACTTTTTAAATTCCCTATATGTAATTTTTAGATTTTTACTCATAAAGGTTGCCTCTTATAACCATCTCTGAAACGTTTTTCCCTTGTGACCTTCAATATGTCTACACCCTTTCATGAATAACCATTTCCTCCAAGTCATTCTGCACTTCGCTTCAACTAACATTGACTAATCATTCATGTCACGGTGTTGACTAGATCAATCTATGTCCGTGACAGGGGCGGCAGGCCTCTGCCCTCCCCCCCACCCCAGTCCCACAAAAAATGGGAAGGAAGGAAGGGAGGAAAAGAGCAGCGGCAACAATCTATGGAGGAAAACTTATTTTACTAGAATATTGGAATACAAGATAACACAATATATACAAGTTAATTGAAATTGAGATTAATAAATCAGACAATATGAGAGAGAGAGTTCCCGGGACCGATTCAAACCTGAAAAGCTTGGAACGGCCAGGAAAGCACCCTCCAGCACCCACTGCCAGGCAGCAAGAGAGCGCCCCCCCCCACCCGGAAGGGCCAGATCTCGTGACTTCTGTAACGTACAGGGATAGGTACTGCAATTAGGGCAGTGACACTTTAATGCCCCGTACACTACATGATGTTTTGATGTGGAATACTGAAATCCAAAAACAAAAAAAAACAAAAACAAAAACATAGAACCATGACAATTCATATTATTCTTCTTGTACTAGAAGACAGATTGAATAATCAATTTTTATTCAACTTCTTCATGTTTTTCGTGATTTTGTAGACCTTTTAGTACATTTCACTTGAATCATCTCTTCTCCAGACTGAAGATCCTTAATGACTCAGTCATTCCTCATGTAAAGGGAACTGAAGGTTCAGGCCTTTGATCAATCTTCCCTCAACATTTTGCAGTTCTATTATTTTCTTAGAGATTACGAGAGTATAGCTGTGTTTAGACATTAACATGTAAATAAAGCATGGATTTTTATGGTGAAATAATTATGTTACTGACTTTGTTCTATTTTCTTTAAATTTGCTTTTGACCGAGAGAAAACAGAGCTGACATGTTCATGCAAAAATAAAGGTTTCTAGTATCCCACACAAGACTATGTATTTTAACTGAATATTCTTGCATATCACACTAGAAATTTAATTTTGTAAAGTGGGAGAGTAGTACACATGAAAACTAACAACTAAGAATATATACAGGCAGGGACCAAATATTCACGCATAGGCTGTAAACATGATATTGAGATCTGTACTTCTTTGAATATGAATGGTAGAGTGAAAAACCAAAAACGTTTAATATATTGAAGTTTAGTTTCTGGATTTGAGTTATTTAATTGTGTTTATACTCATTTAACATGTAGCCTATACCATGTTCAGAACAGAATGAAACATCCTACAATACTATTTAATTAAGTAGTTTCTTTTATTTAAGTAGTCTCTGAATCACTAGGTAACAAGAAAGTGTCAAGGAGATGGCATCTTGTAATATATATCACATCTATCTAAATTAGTCGTATAATATGGCAAATAAACCCCTTCAATACAATTGTAACATTTAGCACCTTTTCCATGTAATTCAGTTCACAGAAGTCTAATTAAAGATCAGTGAACCAAGTGTTTAAAAGGCAACCAATTTAATTGTTGTAATTGTATGATTTAAAGGAATAATAAATGTACTAATGATACTGTAATATTAAATACTCAAGTTGGTGATCAAGTCAATTAAGATATAATTGTAAAGCAGCAATCCACAATGAGTGAAATGCTTCCTATTGAGCATGATGTTGACAATAATAAAATACAGTAACCTTATCACATTTTGACATTTAATTTGATACAAAAAACATGTAGGCAAATTTTAATCCTGCTGATCATGTACAACCTGGAGTGCCCATTGTCTTTCTGTTTCGAGTAAAGATGCAGACTCAGCTGTCAGAGCCAAATTACAGAAGTGTTTCATGAATTCCTTATTTTCCTTCTTGGATTGACTACAGGAACGAGATCTTTGTCAGCTGTCTAAATCTGGGGTGATGGCCACACTTGATAGCTCCATCAAGACAGCCAGTGTTGGTGGAAAGTGTATTTGTAAAGTTCTTGTAAAGTTCAAACTCAGATAGCTTACATTAGACTAGTACCAGACTTTTTCTAGTAGATAAATCTGTTTATTGATTCAAGGCATTTAATTTAAGTGGAGTCTATGCTTAGTAGTTTTGTTTTGTTTTGTTTTGTTTTTGTTTTTGTTTTTTGCACTCAGCAAACAAGTTAGTGTGAAGAGTCAGGTTTTAAAAAACAAAATTTGACACATATAGCTCAGAAGTCAAAGTAGTTTCCTGGTAAACTAAGTTCTAGTCCCTTTTCATTTTGATTTATAGATGATCTTTAAACCAAGATCTCACAGAAACAGGAACAGTTTCCTTGGCTTTCAGGTCGTTTGGCATGGATTTAAATGTCAGTCAGATCAATTAAATATCTCCAGGTTTTCTGCCAATTTAATTAATTTATTTATTAAATACTTGAGTATGTCATGAAAAGATTTAAAAAAAAAAATAATAATTTTACTTTAGAATCAGTTCCAAATGTGTCCTAGATGAAATATCTAGAACATTCTGACACCCAAGCATAAGCTATGAATGAATGAAAAAGTTTCTACAAAAGCACATTTAATGCAGTTCTGTGCAACATCTGAATCACAGAACAATGAGAAACTGGAGAACATCGTATAGATATATCTTTAACATTATCTTGCTTCTTATTAACATTAAGCAGTTTCATTTTATCCAAGGCGTAGCCTATAGTATCTGTGTTTCCGAGTATTTTTATAGGTATTCCAGAAACATGTAATTTACCACATATCTGCTATGATAAGGCTGAGTGATAAAGGTCATAGATTTGGGCCACTGGTGGGTGTAAATATATTCACTTGTCAACTGAAAAAAACAAACAAACAAAAAACGTTAGAACAGCATGGAACAGTTCGAGGCTATGTACATGTCTCCAATAAAAGCAAACACAGATATTACAATCAAAGCAAATGTAGATCTAAATTCTTAGAGATCTAAGCAAAGAGATGTGGTACAGCCACTTGAGTACTTTATCTGGTGTGAACTCATCAGACCTGTTGAGAAACAAGGCATGTTTGTATAAATTTACTAAGTTATGTTACTTAAACCTAAAGGCAAATCAACTTGTCCACATTGAACTCCAATGCCTTTGTGGCATGGCAGAGTACACACACAGAACTGCTAGTCTAGTGTTTATTGTCAGAACAGATTATTTTGAACTCAATAATAAATCAAGACTAATGCAAACCATTACAAGAGACTTATTTTCCCTTATCTGCTTCTTTATGTAGAATGAACTATGGTAAAATGAATTCTCATAAACATAGTGAAACTTTTCCTAAGGACAGCCAATATATCTTACTAACATATTTGTATCCTACATAAGCAATTTTCTACCCTAACAAATTAGCATAATTTGTAATTGAATCTTATCATCCTCTTTTTTTTTTTTTTTTTTTTTTTTTTTTGCTAATATGGTAAAAGTATAATCACATTAGTCTTTCTCATAAAGCATAATAAAAGAATACTAATGAGAATCCAATAAAATACATTACAGATGTTCTACCTGAAGAACACTAATTTTTTCATTGTGTTGGAAGCCCAAAGTTTGCCCATTCCCTCTACAATTCTTTTTTATTTATTTAATTTGTTGTTTCTGCTGTCATCCTCGCTGCACATTCTGTTTAAATGAACAATTTTCAAACACGTTTAAACACAAGTTGTTTCATGTTGTTGAGAACTTTTACATGAATTGGGACATGTAAAAGCATATTTGAGGTTAGGTAGGTTCATAAATATTTATGGATGAGAAAAGAGCTACAATTATTATCATGCATCAACATTATGATTTCAGGGAATTCTAAAGGAAGGTTTCAGTCTTTCATTTTGATATTTGCTCATGAATCTCATCTCTTAGCTGAAACTCATCACAATTGAAGTATCTGGATATTGTTCTCACTGAACTTTTCTCTTATTTACTCTTCTTTCTCAGTAACTCAAACAACAATATTGTCTTAACTGCCAGTGAATCCTGAATGCTATCTCAGTTTCTGGAAAGGTCTTCCTCTAAATGCTGATGACTTTTTTCAATGCCATCTCAAAGATGTGTTTTGTTTGTAGATAAAAACTCACCCCACATCTGTATTTGCACTTGCATTTCTACCACTGGAACAATCTTTCCACTGACCTATCCTATTTTCAGAATGTTGCAGTAAAGGTCATATTCTAACACTGTCATGTTTTTCTTTGTCTTTTTCCTGTGTTTTCATTTTCTCCATCATACAGAACAAAATCTGCTTTTGGTCTTCTTTGTCAGATGGTTTCTGTACCTTCCTTTCTTGTCTCACTATTTTTAAAAAGTTATTTCTCACAGGTAACTCTCTTACCATCAAACTTCCAAATTCTTGCTCTCATTGAGGTTATTTGGTACAAATAGGGGTTTTTGTACCATAGGTACATCTACAGAATTTTCCATTTTCCCCTTCAGTTTTGTCTTATGAATGTTCCATATTCTTATCTAGAATCATAGAATCATCAAGGTTGGAAAAGACCTAAAAGATCACCCAGTCCAACCGTTCACCTATTCCCAATAGCTCCCACTAAACCATGTCCCTCAACACAACATCCAGTCTTTCCTTGAACACCCCCAGGCTCGGTGACTCCACCACCTCCCTTGGCAGTCCATTCCAGTGCCTGACCACCCTTTCTGAAAAGTAATACTTCCTCATGTCCTAATGTTCTTGTGTCTCTAAACACTCTGTAACTTTTCCCCGTTTCCCATGACTTTGTCTGTTTGTACTCCAAGGATCCAAGGCCGAACTCTGATATGGCCCAGCTGTGCAGCCTTGGCTCAGAATTCAGAGGAAATTGCTAAGTTATGAGAAAACTGTGATAAAGTCTCTATAGCCGAGTCCTAGAGGACAGCAGAGGTAAAATTAATGACAGAGACCTTGAGATAGAATTGCTTATTTGCATAATTCAAGAGGTGAAAACATCAGCACAGAAAGCTAAAAGATCCTAAGGCAAACAACAATTTGCTGGCAGAGTTGGTGAAAGATGGTACCTCATGGAAAATCTGCTTTGGTGAGCAATAGAGGCCACCCTTTCTGCTCCTGACTGATGTCTGTATGGCCAGCAAAGAATGTTTGGGTGATGTTGCGGGTGCTGAACCATTGCTTAGGCTAGAAGCCCATTAAAATGTAGCCATCACAGAATCATAGTGTTTGGGAGGAACCTGTGGAGAGATCACTGAGTCCAACTTCATGCTAAAGCAGATTCCCTACAATAGGTCATACAGGAAAGTGTTCACGTGGGTTTTGAATATCTCCAGAGGAGACTCAAAACCTCTATGGGCAGCCTGTTCCAGTGCTCTGTCACAACCACAGTAAATAATTTTTTCCTCGTATTCGTGTGGAATTTCCCGAGTTCCTGTTTGTGTCCATTGCCCCTTGTTCAGTCACTGGGCATCACCGAAAAGAGCCTGGCCCAACCACTTGACAGCCACTCTTTAGATATTTATAAGCATTGATAAGAGCTCCTCTCAGTCTAGTCTAGTTTAACTGAGGATGTTTAACTTATCTGAAGTGAAATAAGATGAATGACAGCGATTTGTGTCAAATTCTTTTTTTAATATATAGGTATCCATTCTTTCTTAATAAGAAGAATCTTAAAACTGAAGCTGCCAATACATTTTCAAGACACTTGTTGCTGGCATGGAGGGTTAGAATCTGGAAGATCCTTACCTTATCTTTTAACAAATTCTTAACAGAAGAGTGAAGGGGCCTGACATTTCATTACGCTATGTAAAGCATCCAGCACAATGGAGCATTCATACATGATGAAAGCCTCTGGCTTTTATCACAAGAGAAATAATAAATCATCTCTGATTCTTGATCAAATTGTATCTTTGCTTTTGCCTATTTAAATGTCACTTGCAGATTAAATTGGATCATGAGTCCTTTTTCCTTTTTCTTTTCTTCTTCGTCTCTCAACTTTTTGTAAAGTTAGGTTAAAGCAATAATATGCTCTCAAATAATATGTAGCACTGAAATTTCATCAGAGACTATGAAACCTCCCTACACTCCTTCAGAAACAACAAAGATGTGGGAAGTTCAAATATGAAAACATAAATAAATAAATATAATTTAATTGGAGCTCTCTAACTATATAAGGGATAGCTGAGGGATGTATCCTTTTCAGTATGTGAAAAAATCAGATACATTATTTTCCATATCCATAAGACACAAACCTTTTCTTAAACACACAATATCACATTATTAGATGTTGGTTTTGTTTTTTTTTCTAGGTAGATTGCTCCGCCAATACATAAAAAAAATATATTAACATAAACTTTATTACATATTTTCAGATCAATTAAAACTGGAAACGACCTCTGGAGGTCCTCTGCTCCAACCTTCTGCTCAAGCAGGAACACACATATTAGTTTCCCAGAGCCATGTCCAGGTGACTTCTGAAGATCTCCAAGGAGGAGACTCCTTAACTTTTCTGGGCATCCTGTGCCAGTGCTCCATCACCTTTTCAGCACCAAAGTATTTCTCAGTGTTCCTAGAGAACCTCTTGTATTCCAGTTTGTGTCCCTTGCCTCTCATCTTGTCACTAGACATGCTGAAAATACCATGACTCTTCACACCTCCCTTCATTACAGCCAATAATTATGGGATTACATGTAAAAATTATGTAGCATGCATATAACTTTTATATATAATCATATACTACAATCCTAATGATGAGATCACAAGTTGTTCAGTTTCATTGAATAAAAACCTTTTAGAAAAAGACCCCCCCAAAAAAGTTATTCTGAAAACAAGATACTTGATTTCAAAAGGTGAATGGTTGCAAGTACACTGTCAAGAATCTGAAAATTAGCTTGGTTGAGAAGTTAGATGGGTTTTTTTACAGTAAAGGTTTTCAACTTAACCATTGCCCCAGGCATGGAAGCAGCATGGTCACAGTGGTACAGTGAAATAATTAGACCTCATAACCTCTGAATCATGAGCTTTAACACTATAGGCAAAGCAGTTTGCTTTGTTTGGAAGCAGATCCAATAAGGGCTGAATTTTTAATGTGTTTGTCTCATCTATATTCACCCCGTGGTTCTTCAACACCCATCAGCTGCCATAGAATGGGTTAATCCTTATTTCAAATTTGGCTGATACAAATGTGTGTATGTGCACATGTGGAAATATTAGTAAGTCTTCCAAAGAAACAGAAACTATGCTGACTTTGTAAAAACCTAAGAAGTATTAATCTTATTGGGATGATTAGCCAAGATTTTTGTAAATTTTCTATACAAAGGAAATATATCTAGACTATCTACAGTTCAAAAATGTACTTGATGTAGTGATATAGGAAATGAGTTGAGCTAAGAGATGGTGAGTATGAGGTTGCTAGTTAGAACCAACTCAGGGAGTTAGACTGTATAGAAAAGATAAAAGGACTGATAAGCAAGGACTGTGAAAAATGTTGAAATTGCAGCATGATTTTTTAATATGAAATGATTAAGCGAAGAAGTTTGGAGGTATTTGTGTTCAGATGGAAAGCTGCTATATAACATTCATAGGTTGTGGTTAAGGGAAGAAAATTCAAACAGGATGGAGGTTACATGAAGAATTCTTATGAAGATTATATGACTGTGGGATTCTAACTGGTGACTGTAGTATAAAATTTACGAACACGTGTCCTCCCAGATGCAAGTAAGACCTTGCACATGTAGATAATTAGAAAGCTCTGTGAAGATCCAGCTCCCCCTCCCAGTTACTTTTCTGCATAAGAACTCTTTTTATTTGCCTTTTTAGTTGACAGTGCAGTTAATCCTGACACCATCAGTAACCTCACATGGGTTAGTTTTAGATAAAGCGAGGAACTCTGAAGGATGAAAAAGCCAAATTCCAAAACTTACTGAAAAAAATCAATTCAGACTGTTTGCACAGACAAATATCATCAGGAACTTTCTGCTCCTTTATTCTGGGACATAAACAAAGTCCTAAGGGGGCTATTATCTCATGCCTCTGGAAAAAAAAAAAAAAGTCAGGAGTCTGCTGGAATTTAGGGATAAAATAACCTGATGTCTCCAAAACAATTTTGCAGCACTTGCTATCATTGTGCTACTTGACACTAGAAGTCGGTTTATTTTTTTTCCCTGGGATCATTTATTTCTTTTAACAAATTACTGAACCAGTACTGTTAGCTACACTGGATAAAAGCAATAAACAATCTTTTCAGTTTAGAAAAGATTGAGATGACAGAATAACACTGCTTTAGCTGAGTTACATGTGAAGAACTGTACAGTTATGACTCAATAATTTTTAAAGAAATAATTTAAAGTTTTGTCCTTGTGAAGCAATACTTTCATTAGTATAACAAGCCTATAAGGTTGAAGGAAAGTATTTAATTTACCAATCCAAACTGAAATACATATATATATATGTATGCTGGTTTGAAACTCAACTACTGATGAAGTTCTGGCTGACAGCTTTTGTTCAAGCTTTTTGCTATAACTCTTCTTGTATTTTTACAAAAAAAAAAAAAAAAAAAAGTGAAAACTACTAATAGCGATTTCATCAAATACTAATATTTTTTAAAAGTCTGAAGATATATATGTACTTTACTTTGAACTGAATAGCTCTCCAAAATCCATTGTCTAGACCTCCAAAATCTTATTCAATTTGTTTTAAGTCAGATGTATTATGTCAACTAAGACCTTCTAAATCAGAATCATAGAACCATAGAATCATTTAAGTTGGAAGGTATCTTTAAAAGTCATCTAGTTCAACTCCCCTGCAATCCTGCAATGAACAGGGACATCTACAGCTAATCAGGCTGCTACTTAGCTGCCAGCTATCAGAAAAGAAGGATCTCATGTAAATCTTCTGTGTCTTATGGTTCATCAGACCCAGTTTGGTACTTTGACAACTACATGCTTTGACATAGTAGCACATAAAAATACTGTAATTGTCATATAGAGTCAGGTAAAAGTCTACTTCAGCCAGCATACTACTTCTCATAGTGAATCAAATAACAAGTGCTTGGTCAGAGTACTAAAAAAAGGCAATTTGCACTTTCTTAGAAGTATGTTCCCTAGAAATATTGGCTTCGAAACATCTTGAGTTGTATTCAGTATTCTATATCTAATTATCCCTTGATAGAACTTTTTTGTCTACAAATTTAGTGAATTGCTGTTTGGAGTCCACATAATATTTTAAAATCCAGGAATTCCAGAGGTAAAATGACAATTGTTTAAAGTAACATAACAAGTTTGATCTTTCCATTTACTCATCCCGTTTAGCGCTCTTGGAAAAGCCAATGCACAAATCGTGCTACTCTTTTTCCATGTCACTGATGGCTTTATAGACCTAAGCTAGGTTTTATTTGTATTATGTTATTTATTTATTTGTAATATGCTATTTTTCAAATGAAAAGTGTTCTTAATAAATAAGATTTTCCTTACCTTTGTCACCATTTGTCACTAGTTTTTGCAGCTTTACTATATCTGATGATTTTGGAACTTGAAGACCAAGAACTCTTTCACTTCTGTGATTGACCTTGTAACTAATTGGAACTGTATCTACTTTCCTGTTGTGTACTGAATAAAAACTCTGATAGCTTTGAAGAGATTGAATGATGTGATATCATTACAAGTCCTGTAATTACATAATAAAATGTCTTAAAAATGCAAAAATGGTCATAAAAAGTATAAATTTTTTTCCATCTTTCTGCATCAAGCTTGGTGCAGGGCCTACTCCAATGATACATATGAAGCACAGAGAGGAAGGCTGCTTAATTCCATTTCCATCGTTCTAAATCTCCCATGTCTTACTGCACAGACAAATCATAATTGTTAAGAAGTCTGAGCTACAAGAAAGAATTTGGACTACACCCCAAGTTCATACTGAAACTGCTCTCTCCTTTCCTGACAGGCGAGCAAAGGTAGGAGTTTAAGAAATCTGTATTTCATATATTGTCTAGAGCCAATTATCAGTAACGTGGAGTAACAGAGAGAAAAAGTAGATTTAACAAAGGAAGCATGTAGCTAATAAAGAGCTTATTTAAATTAATCTGCAAGAACATATTTAATACAGCTATATTTGAATTGGTGAATCTTGTAAATTGATTTCTTCAGCAATTCAGCATAGCTTGATATAGGAAGTATGGGCTTTCCATAGACATTTTTCCAGACTATGGTGTTAGGGAAGAAATGTGGTCTGTATTATTGAGCAGGCTGCTAATGTACTTACGCATAATCAAGAACTGACTGCCTTTATGTAGAGTAAGTATCTTTATGATGATGGCTGGAATGGGTGAGTTGGGGGAAAGATGGGATTTGCTACGATTTCACATTGTGTTCCAAGTATTTTGCCTATAATGATGTGTTGCATCCTGTTATTGTTTTATATGCTCATTAAATATTTTGTTATATCCTGAAACATGCACAGTATTTGTGAAACAGCAAAACATTTTTGTTCAACCCTTAAGTGCCTTCAGATGAATATTACCTCAAAATGTCTTTTTTTTTTTGTCAGCTACTCAGGTAGAGGTCACAATTCCTTGTGGCTGCTGCACCTCCACAAAAGGGTAAGCATTGCTACAACTTCTTGACTTCGCTTTGAGGACTCCATTGGGCTTTTAATGAATAAATGATTAAAACAATAAAAAATGATTGCAAAATTTAAAGCAATAATGTAGGCCCAGATGCAGTCTGCAGTTCAGTAAATTCCAAAACTGCTGAAAGATGTGAAGACATAACCATAGGGACAGCCATTTTTTTGCCACTTTCTTGGATGTTGCAGCTACTTGATTTCTGGAAGAAAAGTTTTATCCTGTAACTTTCCCAAAAATCTACAAGGAGGAAGAATATAAAGAAAATAAAGTCTCTCAGGGTCATTCTTGGATGGCTGATTGGCAAATACAGAACCAGGTGAACCTGGAGGAAGCACAATTGAATGCTTCTTGCCATGGTAGACTTCTGTCTCTCCCATCTTGATTTAAGCTTCCTGCACATATAGGAGTTGTTGACAGAGAAGCCAAGTGTCTTCCTATTTCTGCCCCTCCATCTAGTTAGAGGGCTGCTTCCCAGTTATGCCTTTGTACCCAGACTCCTCTGTCAGAAGAAGCCACCCCTGTGGCCCGTTCCCTCCCCCCCCCACACACACACACTTCCAGTCCATCTAGCAGAGTTTGTGATCTTGAGGAACCTGCACCTGGCAAAAAGCAAAGTCAGGACCCTGAAATCCAAGAGAAGCTGCTGAAGGACAGCCCAACACAACACATGCAACCCTGAACATTTCTGAAGTTCTGTCTGCAGCTTCTTAGCACAAGTGATTGATGAATCAGTGATGAGAGATGCTGTCCTAGTTCTGTCACTTACAGACAACAAAGAGCAAGTCAAGGGTGTAAAAACTAAGGAATCTGTGGGGACCATGAAATGGTGAATTTCAGGTATCTTTGACGAATGAGCAGGGTAACAGTCAGGACTGCTACCTGGACTTTGGCCTTTTCAGGGAGATATTCTCTGGAAATTAGTCCTGGAGAGGTCAGATTAATTAGAGCTGGTTGATTTTCAAGGTTGACTTCCTCCAAGCTCAAGAAAGGTTCTTCTTGATGTGCAGCAAGCACAGAGGGCAATCAGAGGTGGCAGGAGTACTCGCCTCTATTGGCAGGGAGTAACCAGTGAGAAGTCTAATTGCAATCTGAATCACAATAAATTCCAATTCATTTATTTATTTACTTTATTAAACTGTAAGGGAGCTGGAAGAGACTGTCCAGAGAGGTTTATGATTCTTCACCCTTGAGGTACTTGGTGCCCACCTGGGCAGTGCCCTGAGCAACCTGCTCTCAAAGGCACTGCTTTGAGCAGGGAGTTGTATGACATCATCTCCAGAGGTGCCTTCCCATGTCAGCCGTTCTGTGATTCTGTGATCTAATTTCTGCTTAGCTAGGCGCTCTGCCTGGCCTTATCCACTCTGTTACAGCTAACAGAGCTGCCAACTGTCTCACCTTAACCCTACACTAACAGCTATTGTACCTGTACTTTGGCTTTTTTTCTTTCTGAAATTTAACAGGAGTGTTTGTACAGCGTATGGAATTATAGAAGGATCTTGTCGCTCAAAGATGTCTTCATTCTTATTTTCCTCCTTATGCCCAGCACTTTAATACTTCATTTTTATGGAGAACATTTACTCACGCACATTTAGGAATAACTAATAGCTCTCAATATTAATATATATAAAAGTTATTGAATTTTTCAATTTTATGACATGATCCTTTTGAGAAGTGATGCCACAAATATTATCAAATATTATTTTTTTGACTGAACAAATTTTGCACCTACCTTCCTTCCCCTCTATTACTGAGATGTCAAAACAGCAAATCCTTTTTTTCTTACTTCTTACTTCCTGCTGCTTTTCACTGTAATGTTCAGCTATTAGCCCTATACATTTACAGTTATTGATACTACAAGTGTTCACGGGACTAGCTTTTTAAAATTACTTACACATTTTAACTAATTCTAAGTTATGTGTTTGACTCCAAATATAACATTAACATCATTTCCCAAAATTTTGTCAATTTTACTGCTTTAAGGAGGAGAGGAATTTTAAGAAGTATGAGCATGTAGTCACAATCTTTTTTTTTTTTTTTCCCCCTTTTAAAACAACTACTGTACACCTACTCAGTTGAAAAGGGGCTCTGGTCATGCACTATAATAACAGTGTTGCCCTTCCGGGATCCCAGCATGAGAGACCAAACTGAGGAGGGTTTTTTAAGAGGATATAGATCCCGGGTCCTACAATCAGAGGATAACTAGTGCTGCTTAGGAGCGTTACATAATCCTGTAGAATAAAGCAGCCCCTGAACTCCAAGAGGGCAAAGGCAGTTAAACACTTCCCTGTGTGCTTCATCTAGGTTGCAATTGAGCAATTGGGGTTTCACATTATGCTATGATAATTGGTGGAGTCCTCCTCATCTCTACTTCTACATGTTCCCAGCCAAGATTGTGTTCTTTCTGCTGTCAAACTTCACTTCAGGGATAATGGAACCCAGGGGTGAAACAAACAGATTTCTAATTTTAATGAAAAATGGTCACTCTGGTATTCAGAACAGCAAGTACAGCAGCCAAAATAATGTCAACCCAATGGAGAAGTCAGAACTGCATGACCAAGGCAGATGGTAGGCAACAGGAAACTGTTTTTGGCATCAGTCTGCCTTAGACCAGATTAAGAATAAATAAGTTCAAAGAATTAGATCTGCTTCCTAACTGTATGTTCTGAGATCCTATACGTCATGAGGTCTGTTCAAGCCCCGGAAAAGCCATGGGAAGTTTTACCACTTAGATAAAACATTACAATAAGAAGTTTCCCAGGGCAAAGAGGGTATTTTTACTGTTTGTACAGCACTAAGCATCACAGCATTCCCATTACAACATATAGAATAGGAATTAACTCAGGCACTAGGATTGGCAGGAATAGACATGAGAGAGAAGTGAGAACTGTGCAAAACCAGCCACAAATCACAGTGGAGTTGCATTCTTTACAGCCATGATGATCTCTTCTTGACATGTGTTGACTATCATTCTATGATAGATGGATTTGACAAGCAGAAATGTCCTCAGGGAATAATACTGTTTGCAAGAGAAGCAGTCATTTACACTGTGTTGAAGCAATTTTTCCTTTCCATGGCCAATAACCCGATTGATCTTCTGATCCAGTGGGAGGGAATAACTCTCTGCATTGTGTTTCCAGGAGATCTAGTTGTAAAAACAGTGCCTTCTATATAAATATTACTATATTTACAGTGTTACTATACAATATCACAATGATCTTCGATTTCTTTTGTTTTTGAATAGAAACATAGTTTGGGGTTTAAAGACTGGTGACTACTGCTGCTCTCTATGATGACAGCAGCTGTGGGAGACAAGGGAAGATTGCACTGCAGTAGTCTATTCATTAGGGGCTATAAAAAAATCCACTTCCCATACTGACTGCTTTTAAGTAACAGATGAAGAAATATCATATCCCATGTGTGATTTCATCTTCAGCACATGTTTAGGAATAGCTTTTTGCTCTCACTGAAGGGAAAATCTCTAGCAGTAAGTATATAGTCAGCTAGAATCTCCTTGACCTCCTTCTCCCTCTTATCCTTTATCCCAGTCATGATCAAAGTCATTAGTATTTTTGGAAGATCCTGAGAGGAAAGAAAACCTTACATGCTAGAAACTGAACTGGGATGCATATAAGTTACACTAAGTTGTAAAAACTGCTAAAGGAACACTGAGTTTTTGTACTGAAGTCTCTATTTATAAATAAGAAGTGTAAGAATAATACTAGTGATCCAGTGATCTTTATGACACTTTTTAAAGACTGAAAAGCAAGTAATAAGCTGACCTCCGAGTCAGTTTTATTTTTCAGTCTGCAAATAACCTTGTATTTCAGGGGATTCAGTTCTTGTTTGTTGGCCTGTTTGTATTTACTTTTGTCACTGAAGAACATCTTCAGTGGTAGCAGATTTCTCTTTATCTCATAGTAAGACAGGACTTTATTCAGCATGCTAAGCCGAAAATGTTTCCTTCAATAAGCCTTTTTATCCAGTAATTCAACTGAATACACAACTCTCATTTCTGGGCAAAGTGGGAACCACTGAGTTGCTGGAAGTGATGCCATGAAACCTAGCATATTAGGAACAACTTCAGATACTGTTGCTTTGTTGTTCTTCCTTTCAGTTGTCAAACTTCTTTTGGTCCTTACCTATAAAAGATTCTTGCATAAGACCTTACTCAACTAGTGTTACTTAGAATTTCTTTTGCCTCTTATTTAATTCATCCTGAAATATAGTCACCTTCTTCCCCTTACCTTTTTAGACATTTTAACTGGTTGGCATCAAATGTTGTCAAATTTGATCTTAGTTCATGATTCTGAAAACATTTCTGTGAAATTTGATGGAAGTGGAACTTGCCATACCTCATACAATTAAGCAAGCAGATAAATCTACAGAACATCAAGGTGTGTGAGAGGAACCAGAGCCTGCAGTGCAAAACTGACTGAGCATTGCTGTAAGAACAGTAGTGATTTCACAGAGCACGTGGTATTCAGAAGTCTGATGAAGAATAACTAACCAGACATGAGGAACTATTGCCTAGGAACAAAGCATTATTGAAAGGCATAGAAAACTGTAAAATAATTTGGATGTGGCTTGCTCATAGAAAATTGTAATTTAAAATTTCCATTTAGAAATTACTTTTCAAATAAAATTTGATTCTTGGGAGGGAGGAACAATAAGTTTAGGTTTGGAGTGTGGACTGATTGCAAACCAAAGAAATATGTGATGAAAGTCATTTTTGGAGGAAAACGATCTCCAATTAAAATAAAAGTGGTTTTAATGGGAAAAGTCAGTCATCTTAAATTAGAAGCTGTACAAGTTAGTAGTTGCTTCAATTCAATGTTTTCCTATGTGTTTCTGGTGGGGATAAGACTATTATTTGACATTCAAAGCAGCATTTTAAGGTCCACATATTGACAGGCCATGTTGTTGATAAGCACTATTACTGTACTTAAAGCTTTCATGCTGTTCTTTTCTCCTCGTGTGCCATTGCTGGTAGTTGTTTCAGCTCTGACCGTGTTTCAGATCCACTGCTGAAAAAAGATACTCAAAACATGCAAGGAAATCATGCACAATTGATCACAATTGATGAGACTGTGCTGCAGTACATAAAGCTGTAGAGTCCTACACAATGTGCTTGAATGTGATGGAAGGCAGATAAGCAAAGAGAGTTAAGTGAGGGTCTTTTTCCTGATATCTGGATCAGGAATTATTATGATGAGAAGACTTTTGAAATGAGCAGTTACTGTCTGTTATCTGAATTTCCTACAGCTCTTGGGAGACTTTTCGTATGCCTCTATTTAGCACGTCATCAGCATGCCCTAGACAAATTGAAGCTTAGCTCTTTAAAAATATGGAAATATTAATTCAGCTGAAGTGAGACATGGATATAATAATGAGAGCTAGTACCACACTGAGTCCTTCTGAGTGAATATTTAAGTGAAAAGCAACAGTGGGAAAAAGAGAAGGATACATGTTCTGAAAGTGAAAAGATTTTCTTTTTAAGGCAAAAGAAAAGGCAGATGAGAAAGAGGGAAAAGGAGCATGACATGAAAAGTAGTGACTCAGAAGCAAAATACAGGAAAACAAGAGATAGAAAATACTCTTTTTTTTTTTTTTTTTTTTTTTCCATGTCTCTACAACCTGTGAAACTGAGATGGACAATTACAGTTTACTTTTTAGGATAGAAATCATAGGATGATAGAATTACAGAATATAGAATCATAGAATGGTTTGGGTTGGAAGGTACCTTTAAGATCAGGCAGTTCCAACCCCCCTGCTATAGACAGGAACACCTCCCTCTATTGCAGCCACATTCATCCAGGCCTTGAATGCCTCCAGGGAGGGGGCATCCACAACCCCTTTGGGCAACCTGTTCCGGTGTCTCACTACCCTCACAATAAAGAATTTCTTCCTAATATCTAGTCTAAATCTACCCCCTTCCACTTTAAATCCATTTTCCCTTGTCCTCTCACTTCCTGCCCTTCTAAAAAGTCCCTCCCCAGTCCTGTAGGCCCTATTCAGGTACCAGAAAGCCACTCTCTGGTCTCCTTGAAGCCTCCTCTTCTCCAGTTTGAAGAGCCCCATCTTTCTTAGCCTGTCCTTGTAGGAGAGGTGCTCCAGCCCTTTGATCATCTTTGTGGCCCTCCTCTGGACGTGCTCCAGCAGTTCTATGTCCTTCTTGTGTTGGGAGATACAGAACTTAATGCAGTTTTCAAGTTGAACTGGATGCAATTTCCAAATTGAATCTCTTTATATGCAGCACTTCCATCCATAATTGTTGTGAGTTCATAGAGCAAAGCGAGATGCTGCAGCAGGGAAAATGTAGAGTGAAGAAACACCAGCAGTCTAACAAAGTGTTTCAGTCTATAGTAGAAAAAATCACTTTAGAGTCAGTTCCTGTTTTCCCCAGTTTGCTCTGAGTTTGCTGATGTTGGGCTGAAACTCCCATAACACCGAGCCTGATTTCAGTGGTCACCATTTAAAATCATAGAATATCACACGTTGGAAGGGACCCATAAGAATCATCATTTGTGTCAATACATCAAAAGGAAGGGATTGGGACATGAGACTGAAGATCCAGTCTTGTGTAATTCATCTTTCTTAGAGAGAATCTAAATATTGTGGGCTCACTCTCAGCTCTGTTAAGATATGCAAGAAAGCCTTCTTGCTTCTCTTCTCAGTGGAAGCTGTGGCTCCAAGGCAAAAGAGGAGGAAAGGGGAGTCCCTCTGCCCATAGTATCTGCCATAGGGCTGCAGCAGAGCTGGCTCCAGCTAGCCATTCACACCTGGAAATGTGAGAGAGGGAGAGCTGCTGTTACCGTTTTAGAAAGGAACACTCATGTAGTTTGGGTAAGCCATAAGTGACACAGCAATCAGATCTCACAGTCTGTGAGCGTTCATCTGCCTGCTTCCCAGTACAACTTCCCCTTGGTTCTCCTTTCCTGCCATGCTGATGCAGAAGCACTCTGCGTGGAGAGTGTCTGCTTCAAACACATGTATAGTGATGGATGAATTGAGCTGAATTTAAAAGAAAACAAACGTTTGGCAGTGGGTCACTAATTAGTTTGAGATGGGCTAGAGAGGCTATAGGGAGTCTAAACAGCATGCTCAAGTGGAGCCACCACAAACCCAGCATTTAGAAAATCTCACTTTCATTCCTTTTTCGTCTACAAGGGTCTCATTTGTGACCTTGAGAAGTTCTTTTATCTCCATTTGCCCAGCTTGTCTCTTCAGACAGAGAAACCTCTGGGTTTGTGAAAGCCTCTCACGCGATGTGGCCTAACCTCTGCTGGTGTCTGCCTCCAAAGCATAACATTCCTGTCGTTGCTAAAAGGCTCAGGTCAGCCTGCTTTCTGCTCTAAAGACAAATGTCTGCACCATGCTTAAACAGAGGCCTTGCACTGGTCCTCTGCTCTCCATGTTCCACTGGGAACTCTTCATCCTTCAGAAGGAAAGAAAAAAATCCATGTATGCCAGAAAGACAAATGCAAAAAAGAAAGCTCTTCTGTTTGCTTGGGTTAAATGTGTAAATCTTGAATTGTTTGGGTCTTTTAAACATTACAATACTAAAACCAGCAGTCAGCTCTTCTGGATCATTTTAGAAACTGTCTTTTCAAAAGCCAGCAGTGGTTTAGTAGTGTGAGAGTAATGAGCAGTGACAAATTATTTGTGCTATTTCCAAAGGAAAATGTTGGCATTAACTTGATGCAGAGTCTTCGTTTTCTTATGAATAAGAAGTGTAGCTAATATATTAGACTCCATGTGTCTTCCAACTCTACCCAGAACGTAATTACACTTTATGGAAAGTTAAGTAGGCAGTAAACTAAGTGGTATGGATCGTGCATACAACAAAACTCTGCTAGCTGCAAACATTGAATAGTTGTTCGTCCTTCTACTTCGGAGAACTTCATAATTAGACATTTAGTGCTACTGAGAGACACACTGTGTAATTACACAGCTCAGCAATAATGGCACCAGTTAATGCTCAAACACAAGGGGCCACAGGAGATTAAAACAAACGTAATGACAGCAATGTAGAAGCAAGATGAGAACCATTAGTGGGGTCCAGGTGTCACTCTGGTGGAGAGTTTTATGCAGGCTCACTCCCGGTTGATCAGTTAAAAGGGAAGTGTTAGAATAAAGGCTTTGTCCCATACCAGACAGCATTAACCCAAAGCCTCCAAATAGAACTGAGCTGGTTTGGAAGTAACTGTGACTTCTGCTGATGAGAACTAATGCTGGGGCTGTTCATTCCTGCACTGGGGACCTGGATGTAGGAGGTGTGGGCCCTAGAGAGCCTGAAACAGAGGTTCTGCTTTAAAACTCACATTTAAATCACCTTGAGACTTCCACTTCCAAACTACCTAAACATTTCACAGTCATTACCAAATCTATTGCCATAAAGTCTTTGTGTGACTGACATATGTCATCAAGTTTTAGGTGCCCCTAACCCATGAGCAGAAACTCCTGTCCTGTGTTAGAGGGAGACGCAAGCACCTCTAAATGGAATTTCCACTTTAATAGAATTGTGTGAGGAGCAGCTGAAGCTAAACCATAGGAATTGATAAGAAAAGCAGAATAGTTTGTAGAGGACAGTGGTGGGTGACTCAGTACCAGGTCACAGGAAAATTCTTAAGTCAGTATTGATCCCGAATTCCTGTACAAGCAGAGCTAGATAACTTCTTAGGAAGCTTAGCTATCATTTGCTACCACTATGTGCACACTACATGCCCTCAGCAGTACTTTTCAAGACTAGAAGAGACATTATTGTTCTTTATTTTTTAACACATATACATTCTCCTTTTCAGCACAGTTACCTCAGACTTGCACATTAAATCAATAGTTCATATAACTTGCTGGTGGAGTAAAATGCCAGCATCTTTTATCTACCAGGAAGGACCACAGTTTCCAAGCCTGCAGTTGTTTCCCAGCACACAGAGGTTGCACTTCTCCTGCTGAAATTTTCCAAATTGAAGCAATTTCCATACTGAAGCAGGATGGAAGCCAGGCAGAAGAAGGGAACAGAGCTCAGTAGCTCTGGGGCTGTGGCACGGACCTGGGAGATGCTATCATAATCTACAGATGGATAATTTCCTATGTCCCAAGAAGCCTTCTTTCCTTTCTCCAGCCCCTTTTTGCAGAACTCTACCTCTGTCTAACCTCTCATCTCACCTATCATATTTTTCCTGTTACTTAAATTTCAGGCTGACAACACATCCCTTCCTTCCACTCTGTTAAAGAATGCTTCCTTTCCATTCTAAATTTACTTTTTAATTACGTTGGATGCAATTTCCTCAGAGTCCAATTAATTGCACTGTCCAAACTATCCATGGCATGGGAGCTGGGCTTTGGATTTCAGATCAGGGTAACAGTATTCACAACGCATACCTTTATCAGTGAACAGATTAAATGCAAGCCCAACTAATGCTTACTAGAAGTACTTAACTAATGTCAGTGCTATTGTTAAAAAAACAACAAAAGCTTCTTCAAGAATTAGCATGAATCATGCCTCAATACGATTCAAGCATTCCCGTGCTCATTTTGGAAGATTGTTTTGTGCAACCTTTATCACAACCATCCACACATCTTTCACAGTTCTGTTAGGGTCTGGTTTCCTTTACAGGTGGGAGTAGGAACTGCTGTCTCTCAGCAACTGCTTACAGATTCAAATTAAATTGATTTCATTAAAATTGCAATGACGCTCGCAGCATACTGAGCTAATTCATTGTAATATAATTCTGAATATACAGAGACTTTTGTCTAGAAATCTTAATGTATATTGCATGTCTAGGTTGAACCAGTTCTTCGAATACCCCTGTGAGAGAGGTGAATTCTTTCAAGAGAGACTTTTTCCAAGCTTGAATTTAGTTACTCAGATATATTTACAGACTCTAAAAAAAATCTGGAAGATATTTTTCTCAGGGAATAAATTCCTATGTTAATTTTCCTATGTTAATTTTGTTTTTCAAGTGTTTGTAATTACAGACCTGTGGCAGCAGTTGCCAGCTCCAAACCAGAGGGCTGGTAGGTATGTGACTGTACTTCAGAGCCTGAGCTAATGTATTCTGCCTTTCAGCAGTGCATAAATTGTAGTTTCTTCTTTGGAGTTTGCTCAGATCTGGATAAGATAGAGAAGGCTGGACATGCTGTCAGCAAAATATTCCATAGCTATATCTCTGCCTATGTGCAAAACATACATCCCAAAGTAAAAGTAAAATGAAACCTTTACCTATTTGCATTATATCTTCAGTTTGCAAAGTACTGTGTATATAATTGTGGTGATTATACTGAACAAGTACTGTATGAACCACCTTTCAAATACATATTTATTCAAACAACAAATGCTTTGAAATTCCTTTTCAAATTGCTTCTTCAGTTTACTTTGAAAGTAATCCGTTGTATTCAATGAGACTTTGACTAGGACTGGTTTTGAGCTGACAAGATGTCCCTTACCTCTTCTTTCCAGAAGTTTAATAAGCCAAAAATGTAATTCATTTTTCAGAGATAACTTAAATATTTACAAGTATAATTTACATGTATTATCATTAAATCAATTCAATATCTTTCCCCATTCTCATTCATACTTTCATCCCTGCTGTAAAAATTGCAATATTCCATGCATTCACTTCATTTGATTTGGAAATAACAGTGCTTATGTCAAACTATTTATCCCCTTAAACAAAAATAGATGAGAATGTTGTTTTCAAAACTGCAGTTCTATGAGTCAAATGCAACATCTAAATAGGCAGATAAACAGAATTTAGGTGTCAAAGGCTGCAGTTTGAAAAGATAGGATGCATAATCTAGCTGCTTACCTCTGTTCATGCTTATCTTCATCTCTCCTATTGGCATCCCTTTGTGAGTTAATTTAACTTGCCAATCAAGCAAAGAAGTAACCAAGGAAAAGTGACTGGATCATTGTCTTCGGCATTAGTGAGCTCAGAAAATAATCTCATGAAAAATAGTTCAAATGAACCATGCTCTGAAATTGTCTGTTTCTCATATTGACTTTAAAAAGGAGCTCATGGGATGCATTCAGAAGTAAATGTCTACACTGTAGAGACCTCAAACTAAGGAAGGTATATCTCACCCTATGTAATTCTTACTGTTACTCTCTTGAGTAATTCAACCTGGCCAAAAATCTCAGTCTGAGTCTGACTGACAAGACTATGCTGCTCAAAAAGGCATGGGCACTGCTTTCCTTGTAAGCATAACAGAAACAGGTTTATTTCATGTACACAACAGATGAGTTAGTAGAACTAGAATTTGAGAGATCTTTATCGCATCCCCAACACTCCTTTTCAGTCCTGGATTTACCAAGACAGTACATTAATTTTCAGGGTATATACCTTAAGAACTAAAATAATAAGCATGGACTAGATCAAATATAAAAGAAATCACAACAATCAAATGAACTTCTTTTTTGAGTGAAAGATTATGTAAATTATTGTGACTACCTTCCACTTCCTGTATTGAGGACTGTTTACACTTTTTATTATGTTGCTGTTTTAAGTAGAATGTATAAACTGTTCTGGAAATATGGCCAGGAACAGTTTCCTGCTTTCTAACAGAGGATTAAAGTTTTGTAGATGAACTTTCCCTACCTTTGTGGTTCTTGAATTATTCTTTGCATAGCAGAGTAACATTACTAGCAACTGCCTTCTTCCCCTCCTACTTCCAAATAAGTTGTCTCCCCAAATCGCTACTTTGAAAGGAGTAGATTTGAAGCTTTCCAGGCTGACGGAAGAACTGAATTTCAGATTCTCAAGGCATGATGAGAACGTGGGGAAAGGCTAGAAAGAGGGAGGTCTTCCTTCTGGGATTTTTTGAAAAGAAAGACTGCTGTGTTTGTTTTTCAAACCCAAGATATTGTAAGGAAAGGACTCAGAGATACAAACACAACCTGAACCGAAATGCTGTCTTGTCACTTGCATTCAAATGTTGGTTTCTAAATGTATTTGTAGCTGATGGCACAACTGTTCTACAAAAATTAGATTTTCCTAGCAGAAATTAGCTAACTACTTCTGATAAGGTTCAATGAGCTCTGTGAAAGTAAAGCATCTTTCTTATATGCTTGTGTTTCTTAAACTAAAGATGGAAAGTAAACAAAGAGTTGAGAGGAAAACATAAAAGACATGACAGAAAAGATGCAGGGATGATAAAGAGGACAATGTTTGGAAACGCAGATGATTCATTAAAGTTAAAAGCATTGACTGTGATCTAAAAAGCTGCAGAAATTCCACTAAGAATCATTTCAGTTGTTGTTAATAACAGCACTACTTAAGATTAATTTTAGAAACAATTATCTGCAACTGCTATAGATTAAATTCACCCTCATGCAGAGACCAAGGCAAAGTGCAGTGACCTCTCCTCCCCCATCATGAACAGGGATTAAAAGCGCAAGAAGGAAGATCCAGGTAATTACAGGCCAGTCAGCCTCACCTCTGTCCCTGGAAAGGTGATGGAACAGCTTGTGCTGGATGCCATCTCCGGACAACTGGAAGAAAAGGATATTGTCAGGAGTAGTCAGCATGGGTTCACCAGGGGGAATTCATGCTTGACCAACCTGGTAGCCTTCTATGATGTTGTCTCTGGCTGGGTGGATGGGGGGAGAGCAGTGGATGTAGCCTACCTTGATTTCAGCAAGGCGTTTGATACTGTCTCCCACAACATCCTTATAAAGCTGAAGAACTGTGGGATAGATGAGTGGACAGTGAGGTGGGTTGAGAACTGGCTGACTGGCAGAGCGCAGAGGGTCGTCGTTGGCGGTGCAGAGTCTGGTTGGAGTCCTGTAACTAGCAGTGCTCCTCAGGTCGGTGCTGGGTCCGTCCAGTCTTGTTCAACATCTTCATCAATGATCTTGATGAGGGGATAGTGGCCACCCTCAGCAAGTTTGCTGATGATACGAAGTTGGGAGGATTGGCTGACACGCCTGAAGGCTGTGCTGCCATTCAGCGAGACCTGGATAGGCTGGAGAGCTGGGCAGAAAAAAACCGGATGAGGTTCAACAAAAGCAAGTGTAGAGTCATCTGGGGAGGAATAATTGCATGCACCAGTACAGGTTGGGGGATGAGCTGCTGGAGGGGAGCTCTGCAGAGAGGGACGTGAGTGTCCTGGTGGACGACAGGTTGGCCATGAGCCAGCAGTGTGCCCTTGTGGCCAAGAGGGCCAATGGCATCCTGGGATGCATTAAAAAGAGCGTGGCCAGCAGGTCGAGGGAGGTCATTCTCCCTCTCTACTCTGCCCTGGTAAGGCCTCATCTGGAGTACTGCGTCCAGTTCTGGGCTCCCCAGTATAGAAAAGACAGGGATCTCTTGGAAAGAGTCCAGCGGAGGGCCACAAAGATGGTGAAGGGCCTGGAGCATCTCTCCTATGAAGAAAGGCTGAGTGAACTGGGTCTGTTTAGCCTTGAGAAAAGAAGACTGAGAGGGGACCTGATCCAGGTCTATAAATATCTAAGGTGTGGGGGGCAGAGTGGCAAGGCCAGACTGTTTTCATCAGTGCATGGAGACAGGACAAGGGGAAACGGCTGGAAACTGCAGCATAGGAAGTTCCACACAAATGTGAGCAAGAACTTCTTTACAGTGAGGTGACGGAGCACTGGAACAGGCTGCCCAGGGAGCTGGTGGAGTCTCCTTCTCTGGAGATGTTCAAGACCTGCCTGGATGCTGACCTGTGCGACCTGCTGTAGGGAACCTGCTTTGGCAGGGGGGTTGGACTCGACGATCTCTGGAGGTCCCTTCCAACCCCTATGATTCTGTGATTCTTTCTGCCACTTGATCCAGAGAATAACTCACCCATGGAAACATCAATAAAAGTACTGCACCTTTAGTCCTAGGTTCTCCAAGACCTCAGAAACTCCTTTTTCAATATTTTCATGTTTCTAAGAGCAGAATCTAGAACTGGGACAAGTCAGTGTGCAGGGCTTCACTATGGATATCGACATTAGCATCTCACCATAGTTCCTGTTTCTCTTCATAACAATTATACAAACGAGTGCTAATTTTGATTAGAAAGAGAAAAAAAAAGGCCTTAGTGGTATAAATAAGAATATAGAGATTTATTCATTTAACAAATTAGCCACATATTTCCTCTATAGCCTTGGGCAAGCCAATGAAGTGCTCTGTGCCCTAAGCATAGAGGAGAGATGTTTCTGGAAAACTTTTAAATGCTTGCGAATAAAAATTGCAGAAATTGATCTGAAAAAATTGCAAAACTTGTTCCTTCTTGCCTTTCTTGAGACAAAGATGGAAGGAAAGTAAAATGTGTCAGCTATCATTGTTGAAATGGGAAGCTAAAGCAGTGCCATAGTCAAGATGAATGGGTCCATGGAGACTGACCTCTGAAGGCCAGCATGTACACAGAGAGCTGCAGTAATCCTTCACACAGATAACCATGTGGTGGTTACATAAGCATTCCGAATATTTTTTGAAGCAGTGAGTCTATTGCTGGGAGGAAAAAAAAAAATCACTTGATACTTTACTTTAAAGGTGTGTTTGGAAGAGAATATAGAGATGGTAAGGTTTCTTTAAAAACTTGTTTAGGTAAATAGCTGCATAGAGAAGAATGTGAAAGGTAAAATAAAAATCATATACTTAATAACATACATATGAATTTTCTCTCATTCTCCTCTCCTTTGAGGGAGAGGAAGAATAGATGAATAGGAATGGATATTTAGAGGCTGGATAGGATTTCGTCTGTAGATTAGATAAGATTGACATATGGGACAAATCTGACCTTTTAGAGGCCTGCTGAACAAGAAAATTCAGAAAAACAAGCCATAAAACCAAGGGACCTGTTGACTCCAATTTCTGTGCACAGTTTGATTCACAGCTGAAGATGGGATGAGGTGACCAAGCCACAGAGCAAGTCAGCTAAGCTGTGCTGGTGTCCCTGATTCTTCATTCCCCAAGCTCCTGAGGCAGGGGAGAGAAAGGAGATGTTTTGCTTCCTGTAGCCCACTCACTGCCACCTTCTTTGCTGAATATCCATTCACTACCTACTTTAAGTATCTGGAAGGACATATGCTGATTAGATGACATTAGGAAATGTTTGTATCAGTCATACTGGGTTTATTTGTGTGTCCCAGTATGTTATTAGTACATTCATCATTTGACAGGGAAGGAGGCAGAGCACACCTCTCTTGCTGCTCCTTCATAAAGTGCAAAACAGCTTGCCATAGCAAAGCTGGACACAGGCTAAGGATGTGACCCAGTGGCCCTGTTCTCAGAGAGTGTAAATCTGCCTGATTTCATTGACTTCAATCCTACCCCACAGACCAGAAGAGAATCACGCTTTATGCTTTCAGCCTTCTGAAATTCCAGACTGGTTGCTTTTCAAGTGGAAATGCTCTCTACGGCTTGGCAAGAAGCACAGTCACATTTTATCCCTTTCAAGAAGATATACAGTTAAACAATTCAATTTTGCTTCTGTTTTCTCTAAGTCCTTATTCTGGTGTAAAGAGAAAGTGCAGACAGACATAGATAAATTGCTAATTATCCAGCCATCCTGTTTTGCTACCGGCATATTGTCAACGTGCTCATTCAAAGCACTCCTGTGTTTTCCCTGGAAAGGAATGAGCTGCAGATCCCCACTTCATCCAGGTCCAGGCATAGGGGGAAGGTTCTGCAATCTTGGAGACAATTAGGGTAGCTGCAGCATCTGAAGATCCCAATTCATGGCAGCAACTGAGGACCACTGGACCATGCTTCCACTGCTAAACAAAAAAAGGGAGCAGGAATAGATCTCTGCCCCTGAGAAGTAGCACAGACTGGTTAGGTCACCAGTTCTCAGGGCTATTATGGAATCATAGAATTATTTAGGTTGGAAAGGACCTTCAAGTTCATCAAGTCCAACCATTCACCTAGCACAAGTCCACTATTAAATCATGTCCCTAAATGTCTTATCCACATAGAGTGGATTTGTAGTGAATTTGTCTCATAACGCAGCAAATGGATATTCTGGAGACCTGTTAGCAGCACTTAAAGACAATAAATTTTGTGGTTGATTTTTTCACATTTACCAAAAGCTTGCAAAATGCTGTTGATATTTGCAAAAGGAGGCTTCCCTTGCTGGCAAGTGTCAGCACATAAACAGTCAGAGAAACAGTATATGTGGGAAACAATACTTTCTTCAGTGAGCCTCTGTAGTTTTGGATGGAAATAGACAGCTATACATACAGCAGTGAACAAAAAGGAGCTAGGAGCTTTATTTCATCACAGGTGATGTGACCCAGCTGCATTCATACTATTTATCAGTTGTGCTCTGTGCATAATAAATAATTTAATTAATACTTCAATAGAAGTATTTATTAATGCTTTTCTTTTTTGAACTCTTGAAATAATATTAGACCTGTGTAGCAGCCCATGAGAGTGGCGCATTCATAGCAAAGCAGTGGTTAGCATTTATTGCCCACTCTTGGGTGTTGGGGGGAGTGTTGGATTAACATCTAAGACCTATGCAGGCAGAAAGAGCCAATGTGAAGTGGTCTCATTCATATTGAGTATTAGGAGTATTCCCTAATAAACAGCTTGAAAACTATTTTCAGTCACAGCCTTGGTAAAAGTTAGGAAAGTTCAAAAGAAACCCAAATGTGATCCAGCAATTAAGGAGTGAAAAAAAGAGTAGGGGGTTCAGTGCTGACATCCAAGGCTGCCTTCTATTAATGTGGATATTCACTGTGAGCCACTTGATCCACACAGATTTAGCTCCTCAGAGATTTAGCAGGCATGTGATTTCTGCCATCATAAAATCGAGATACACAATGCAGATCCAAAAAAAAATCATCTGTTTTGAAAACCTTATTCTAAGATGATTTCAGATCTTCATAGCACTCAGCTGCTTTAAGTCTCCAAGTGTTTACATTTCTTCTCAAACATTTTGTACCAGAGTAACAGATAACTAACTACATGTAAATCCTTGGCAAGATTAAGCAATTTGGATTTCATGTTGCATCCAACTCCTCTGTGATCCTGTCTAGACAACCCAAGTTAGTGATCTTAATCCTATACCCAATCCAAAGGAACATACAAAGACTCAGAGGTCTCATAAAGCCTGAATTAAGTTTCTTCTTTGCACATAGGCAAAGGTATTCCCCTAAAAAGTTTCCAGAGGTGTGAAAGGAACGCTTCTATTCTAGAAGGGTGCTGTGAGTATTAGGGAATATGCTGGTTACATTTGCAGTTGACAGAAATTAGTGAGGCATCAAAAGATAATTGGATTAAATAAACAGAAACAGAAGAAGGAACATTACCCTTGCAGGACTGGAGAATGATGAAAGGACGTAAGGAAGACTCTGAAATTGTCCTCACCTCTCTGTGAGCTTTCAGTGTGATTCTGTGATCCAAAGGATTAAAACCATCCCTCATGTATGAACAGGGAACCCGCCCAACTGCAATTTTTGTTAATGCAGCAGAGACACTATAGAGCACCTTACCCATTTATACTATCCACTTCAAGAAAGGTGTGGAAATAATCATACTCAAAGAGATCCTTATAAAATGATTAGAAAACAACCTTGTAACATGAAACCAGATGACCTCTATCTTGTACTGAACTGTGCACAGAAAGAACATGATGATGGAAGGAGCCTTTTTTTCAGCCAAACTGGCAGAAGCAAAACAAGATTCAGCATGTGAAATCTTAAGTCGTGCAAATTAAGACATAATTTCCTATTAGTGAAGTTAATTAAAGCATTGAAAGATCTTGTCCAATATGTCTCTGCATTTGCAAAGGACTCCACTGTGTCCTGAAGTCTTTCAGATGAAATTGGGTATCTGTCAGAAAATAGATGCCTTAATCCAGCTACAGTTTGAATGGATTTGGTGGCCTCTTCTGGCCTTGGAATGAATGAATGTAGTTCTAGATCTGTGAATATTCTACACATTTATGGGTTCAGAGAGAGAAGGAAGCCAAGGAAACTCTTGAGCATACTGATAAATCTTGCACCTCACATTTAAGGCTGATGAAAATCAAAGCTCATGTGCCAAGGCTATGAGGACAGTGTGCCTCAGGGTGAGGGAGTGTGAACAGTCAGAACTGAGTGAAAGCTAGAATTTTAAGCTTCTATGGGCAAAACAATGGTTTCAGCCAGTTAACTTGTATGTGTTCCCTTAATTAGCTGTGGGCAAAAGATCTGAATCTTTTTAGGACTGTGATTAGAATTGGTACTGAAATTTTTTAGCAGTAGTAATTTATGGTTTGTACTTTTTGGTTTGTTTTATATCTTACTGTGCATTGCAAAATGACAGTTATTGACAACAATATATGAGGGAAGAATATCACGGTTGATATTGGAGATATTCTCCACCATTGGTGATTCAGTGATTCTATGTGCATGCAATTCTGTGCATTAACTACAAACTCATGTTAAATCTGTGAATAAAGTTGTACTAGAAGACTCTGCTGCTATTAATATATAAGTTCACTCCATGAGCTGGAATGTTAATGAACTTTTCAACCCCTATTAGTATGAAATGTGTTAAGTGTGTTACGCAGAGTAGGGAGCTGATTACTGGGCTAGTGGATGACATCCAGACTGTGAAGACCCAGCTAATGGGAAGTCAAATGCCTACAAGATAAGACATTATCCTTTGTTAGGAACTAATTTTTTTCTCCCAGCATTAAATCTCGCCTAATTAAGACCAGTATGTTTTACTAACATACTAGGTTAGGATGCTTTCTAAAATTTCCCAAATTAAGGAGATGTATCAACTTTTCTATCATTTTTTAAAATTAGAGCTCCAAGGTCTGCTTTAAAAATAAGCTTTTAAAATAAACTTTATTTTAACTTCGGGAATAAAATGGGAGATGAAGTTTAGATTTGGATAGATAGAGCTCACATATATTTAGAAATGTATAATGTATATATAAATACACTCAAATTCATCATCTCCATAATTTTAATTTTCTACTTTCTTTATGTTTCAGAGGAATTTTAGAAATGTTATCCTAGTTCAACTTAACAGGCTTGTAATAAAGTGAAAGGACTGATCAAGGGGTGGATTTCATGGGGCATCTTTTAGTCAACTAGACACTGATCCATTTGTGTTCAACAGGCAGTAAAACAACATTTTTTTCCTGCAAGGATGACTGTCTAGATTTTTTTTTCTTCTTTTTTTTACCTTATTTTTCTCTCTCTACCTTCTAAAGCATCAGGTTTTGTGCACAGCCAGGGTCAGGACCATAACTAGAATGAATTCCTTCTCTCAGAAGATTCAAGGGCCACCTTTTTTTAGGTGTGCCTTGCTTATATGTGCAGGCAGGATCTAATCTGGAAGTTGGAAGAAATTGCTCCATTTCTCCCTACTAGCAGGAATGTGAGGACAAGTGAAGAGGTTACATTTGTTTAGACCATGGAGTTACCTATTAGCATTATATGAATAACTGTTCTCAAAGCTATTTGGGGCTGTGAGTATTGATTGCACTGCTGTTTCTCTTGCTTCCTCTAGAATGACACAGGATGGTGATCTGAGATTATGTGACCAGTCTCTGTATGGAGGTAAGTAGACAATACATGATGACTTGTGACAGCACAGCTGAGGCAGCCAAAACTGCCTTTTCCCATAGTGACACTATGCATTCCTCTGCGTGATTAGGGCATTTAAGCAGTCGGGGACATTTAAAAATCACTTCTGCTTTGTGTTTAACTCTGTAAATGTGACAGCAGTTTTGTCCTTGCTCCTACTTTAATAATCCCCCCTGGTCTTTAGCTGTATGAAAGTAAGGAAAAGGAAAAATTATATGACAAGGTCAGATATTCAGGATTTTCCTTGCCATGAGTCACTGAACCATAGAATCATATAATATTTTGAGTTGCAAGGAACCTTTAAAGGTCATACAGTCCAACTCCCTTCCTCTTGTCTTATCACAATAGACCCTGCTAAAAAGTCTGTCCCCTTCTTTCTCACAGTCCCCCTGTAGATACTGCAAGGCCACTCTCAGGTCCGTCTGGAATCTTCTTTTCTTCAGACTGAACACCCCCAACTCCCTCAGCCTCTCCTTGTAGTCGAGGCATTCCATTCCTTCAATAATTTTTGTGGCCCTCCTTTGGATGTGCTCCAACAAGTCCACATCTCTCCTATTCTGAGGACTTGACATCTGGACACAGTACTCCTAGTGAGATCTCACCAGCTGTCTTAGTTTCAACCAGCGAGGAATGCTTTTGATGCAGCCCAGGATACAGTTGTCTTTCCGGGCAGGTAATATACTTCTCCCTGTTCCTAAAATACTGTAAATTGAGTGTGCTCTGTCATGCTGCCATGGTTGTCTGGAGGCAAGGGGAAGAAGATCCAGGAATATTTTCAGTGTATTTGCTGAACCAGCCAGGGAGGAACCAGACTTTCCACGGTCTGGAAGAAAGTAAGCTGAATCACTGGTAAAATATGAAGTAAGAATGAACATGCCAAGCTTTCTATGGGTCTCAAAGGCTGAAGGGACTCAAGCACATGTTCTGCTTAATCAGCAATCACGGTGATGTTGAATCCACATGCAGCCCCTGAGAGTGCAGAGTGCCCAGCAGCACGCTTGCATTTGGTAAGTTTAAATTTACTTCTTCCTGCAGGTGTTGGGGAGTTCTTACTTTATTATTTATTATGTCCTTCATTAGCCCAAAATTCACATAAAATTTAAAAATCAGTGAATGAATTTAATGTCTTGAAAAAAAAAATATGTAAGAAAAGACAGAGATCACTTGGAAGGTGAAGTAAAATATAGCTCTGCCCTTTATCTGCTCTATCAGCTTAGGTGAGTTATTACACCCCTGGTCTTTCTGTTTCTGTTTCTTTTATCTTTCTTGTCTATCCAAGTGTAGACTCCCTTAAGACAAAAACTGTCTTCTTCTATTATAATCAAACAGTTTCTTGCAAAACAGTGTTTTAATCTCTACATATATATCTAAATATATATTTCACATTCAGTAATACAAGTAAAATAAGTACCTTACCAGAGTGCAAGCATTTAGTTTCTGGTTAAAGACAATCGCAAGTTGAGCCAATTACTGTAGTTTTGTTATTATGAAGGCTTTGTTACTTCAAAATCATTTATAATTATGGCTAAAGAAGGTTTTTTTGTTTTTTGTTGTTTTTTTTTTTTTTTTAATGCTCATATAGTTTTCCACTATATGAACTTTTCTGAAGAAAAATAGATGACAGCCCAAAAAATTTTAGGTAACATCAAGACCAATTTTCTTATAAGGAAGCAGAGCTTTACATGGATTTGTATCAGATAGAAATTAAAGATATTACTCAGAATGTGATACATATTAGGAGCCAGGACGCTCCAGGGCACATCTCCACTGGGCAAAGGATAAAGGTGCATGAATCTATGAACTATGCCACGCGAGCTACCTCTGGAAACAGCATAGAAATAACCAAGAAAGCGTGTCACTGTGTCCTGGTTAATTAGCACTGCCAACAGACCAAGGTAATTAACTTATGTCCTGTGATGAATTAACACTGTCTTGTTTGCAGGGTCCAACTGGATATATCTGCCAAGCACTGTGTAATACTATATAAATGTTCCAGCTAGTCTAGCATGATGTATGGTATAGATGCATCCAGAATCAAGCTCTGAGAACTGATCAGTCTCATCTTTGACTCAAAAGCCATTTATCTGTGTAGGGAAGAAAATGTTAACCAACTACTACATCATCCAGATGTTTAAATACATTGCAAGACTTTCAAAACTGCTTTTGAAGCATCATTCATGACAAATTACCAGAAGTTGAACAACAGGTGAGACAGAGTGAAATCATATTTTTTTCAAAAACACTTAGGCAGCGATTTTGGACATAGAATGATCCAAGCTGCTCAAATTTCAAACATAACTGCTCTTGGAATGGCAATGAGATAATCCCATGAGAGATATCAGGTAGAATAGACACATCCTCTCAGTGGGTAGATCAGGTTGAGAAAGGACAGTGATCATGAAGATGATTAATTAGACCTGACAGCACACTGTATGTAGTGAATAGAGAATGGAACATTGCGTGGAGTGCTTGTATTGGAGTTGGATCTGGCAAAAGCTGAGTCAGACAAATCCAATGATCAGAGCATTTTTTTACATATTGGAAAACATGAGTCGCTGAATATAAACTTCTAGAGTGGAAACGATTATCAGAGATAGTCTCTTTCATTTTGGTAGAGAAGATTGACCTCATATGCGTAATATAGCTATACTGAAACGGATGACACCTAAATCAGTTTGCATGACTCACTGTAGACATGCTTATTTTTGTCTCCCTTGGATTATGAAAAGTAGATCATAATGATTAATTACACAAAAAGCCTGTTCGCAGTGTGAATGTTTAACACTAGGTTAGATTAATCCCATTGATTTGTCCTCGTTTGATTTTCATGAACGTTAATTCCACAGAAATCTGCACTACTGAAATGTAATAGTGATTAACATGAGCAAATAATGAGATTTATGACTTATTAGATAGTAATTAAATCTGGTTAAATTTTCTTTGTCCTTAAAAAAAAAAAAAAAAAAAAGTGTATATAATGGTGTATGAAGAAGAGTATTGCAAATAACATGGCACACAGCACTTCCCAAAACACAGTGAAGAAGGCAGAACAGGGCTCTACAGAGATTAGACTTCTAATGGCATTTTCATAGCTGTTCATGCAACTCCAGGATGGGGGGAGCACACCATCCCATGAATACCCTCCCTGCAGTTGTGACAGGGCGTCTGAAGGTATTCAGAAAACATACAGATGTGGCAATGAGTGACATAGTTTAGTGGGCATCGTTGTGACGGGCCAATGGTTGGACTTAAACAGTCCTAGAGGTCTTTTCCAACCTTAATGATTCTACAAATCTATGAATAAGAACTATACAGCAACAGAAACATAATCAAGGGTTCCCACATAATTTTGCTTCACTTTAAAATTTGGAGATGCTGTCATTAGCCATATACTCATATTCATCTGCCATTAACAGACAGGAAATGGAACCTTCATAGCTCAAAAAATCTCAGGTGTGAGCACCTGTTGGTAGTCTGTCTTCATTTACTGTACAACTTATGTTTTCCTTAGTGTTCTAACCCTTATAGGATCAATCTGAACTAGCACAAGCAAAGCATTTGCTAAAGTACAAATAGTAAAACCATAACATAATCTAAACTAGAACCAAGATTAGCTGCATAAAACATTACACCTTGAATTACAAACTATATCTACCTTGTCTTTTGGGTATGCATTGTTATCATACATAACTAGCTATGTTATCAAAATCAACAGGCCCTGTACAAATGTGTAAGGAAGTATCTTAAAATCTCGTCATGAATTTCTATTAGTACAAACAGAATTAGATTACTGAGTTAGTAGCAAGATATCCATTTTTTTAACAGTGAGCTGAAATCAGTATCACAGTGAAAGAGAAAGGACTGAACCTGACACTAGGATTGTAACGACTCAAAAAGATGAGGAGAACTTTTTCTTTCCATTTTATCAATGGTACTTTGGCCAAACTCCTTTCAGTGTCAGGATATTTTTGAAATGCTCAGTGGCAAAACAAAACCAATCAGCATAAAAAAGAAATGGTTGTTTTCCCCTGCACATAAGTAATAAATTCTCTTGGACGCATTAGTCCAGAAGGAATTACCTTGCCACAAACCCATAAATAATTGCTAAAAAGGAGATTTAAGCATAAATTAACATACGCTGGAAAAGCTCCATGTCATACAAAACAAAGAAATCTGGAAAAAAAAGCCACTCAGCACACTACTGCGATTGCTCCTTGAGCTCCAGCAGCTCGGGGCCGTGCCCACAGCCCTGGGCAGGCTGTTCCATGCCCACCGCCCTGTGCTGCAGACCCTTTCCCTCACCCCCAGCCACCCTCCCCTGTCACAGCTCCATGCCGTTCCCTCGGGCCCTGTCGCTGTCACACAGAGCAGAGCTCAGCGCTGCCCTCCCTCCCTACGAGGGAGCTCCCTGGAGGAGCTGCAGCCGCCATCAGGCCTCCCCTCAGCCTGCCCTGCTCTGGGCTGAGCTCACAACGGATCTCAGCTGCTCCTCAAGATCTTTCACCGTCTTTGAAGCCCTCTTTTGGATGCTCTCAATGAGTTTTCTTGTCTTTCTTATAAGAAACTCTGAAACTGTCAAAAACATAACGGGCTCTATGGATACCAGTGTAAATAAAGATACACTCAAGCAATCACAGAATCACAGAATCACAGAATTGTAGGGGTTGGAAGGGACCTCCAGAGATCATCGAGTCCAACCCCCCTGCCAAAGCAGGTTCCCTACAGCAGGTCACACAGGTAGGCATCCAGGCAGGTCTTGAACATCTCCAGAGAAGGAGACTCCACCAGCTCCCTGGGCAGCCTGTTCCAGTGCTCCGTCACCTCACCGTAAAGAAGTTCTTGCGCACATTGGTGTGTGGAACTTCCTATGCTGCAGTTTCCGGCCGTTTCCCCTTGTCCTGTCTCCACGCACTGATGAAAACAGTCTGGCCTTGCCACTCTGCCCCCCACATCTTAGATATTTATAGACCTGGATCAGGTCCCCTCTCAGTCTTCTTTTCTCAAGGCTGAACAGACCCAGTTCACTCAGCCTTTCTTCATAGGAGAGATGCTCCAGGCCCTTCACCATCTTTGTGGCCCTCCGCTGGACTCTTTCCAAGAGATCCCTGTCTTTTTTGTACTGGGGAGCACAGAACTGGAATCCTGATGTCCTGGAATCCTGAATCCTGATGTCAGCAGTGTTTATAAGCCTGTCAGAAGAGGGAACCTAATATCTTCGATTCTTAGTACTTTAGACCTTCAGTAGGCCTAGCATGGGGCTGAGTGGGGCACAAGTAAGGCAACCAGTAGGAAACATCTGGTAGTAAGCTTTAGGTGGAATAAGTGGCCCAACTGGTCCAGAAATTGCTGTGTCTCCGGAGCAAAAAAAAACATTTGGCAGATTTCTGTGTTTACAACCACAGGTCAGACTCCTTCTCACAGCTTTTCCACAGTGCATGCAGGCTATAGTCATACAAAGCTTCATGTGTGTTTTAGCTGAAATGAGACAAAGTAGCCATGGAAGAAGTGATCTTCTGCCCTGCTGTCCCTCCAGCTGCTTATTTGTATCTCCCTTTTGCTCTTGATCTTACGTCACTGTTTGAGTGTGCTACAGTGGAGATGACCTGGAAACTATCTGATTGAATTATTACTTTTCCACCAAAAAAGTCAATTTTCTGTGTTCTCCAACTCAGTGCTTAAAGTACCCCAACGTTGCCTATCATGCAGTCACTTCCATTCCAGTACAGAAGTCAGTTATGCCATGATTTCTCTTTCCTTAGGACACATAGATTCAGAGGGAAGGACTGAAGCTCAAGGTGATTTTGCTTCTATCACTTCATTTGCTATAGTGCTTGCTGTGTTGAAGCTTTAACTTAATAGGTATTTGTTCCTTCACTCTTCAGTATACTGCTTGGATTCTTACACAGAGTGCTTCTTCCTCTCTCAAAAGCAAATCTGAGAATGAGAAACACTGATTATTTGTGAATTTCTGGTCTTAACTTCAAATTAGCTTCCAGGCTTTGCATAACAAGACACAAATTATTCATGTGAGAAAACCAAGAAGTGATTTATTATCATGTCTGATTTCCAGGGAAGAATTTCCTTCAGATCACACAGCAAGGAGGCTTTCCTATTTTAAATAAGATAAATTACAATTGATGTTGGAATTCAAAACATTGTTCCAACCTTTCTAGATCTTTTGGTTACAGAGAAACTGAGCTCATGAATTATGTTGACATCGAAGTTCATTAACAGTGTTTCTGAGCTCAGATTAAAAAGTTTGGGATCCTTTGCACAGACTCAGTCTTCCTTCCTTCTTCTGCACAGCTAGAGCACTTTGTCTGTCTTGAAAAGACAGCAGTGGTCTTTACCCCAACCTCACAGAGATGCTGATTGAGGGGAACTATTTTTGAGAGACATTTTGAAAGTATTCTTTGGAAATAAATATCAGAGGAAAAATTTTCTGTGGCAAATGCATCATAATAACAATGAACATTTTTTTCCTTGCATCCACTCCATGAGCTAACCAAATCTCGGAGTGACACGCAGGAAGGAATGACAGTTTTAGTTATATCTGATCTACGGCAAACACGAAGCACAATTTTTAATTCAGAGCTACAGAATGAATGGAATTGTTTTAAGCAACTAGCTCACATGCTCCCTTTAAAGTCAACAGAGAAAGGAGAGTGCTAGCTACACTTTTAGTGTGTGTGTACTCTGAGTTGTCCTCCTTAGCTGTCTGATTCTTTCACCATTATATTTCAGTCCAGGCTTTATATTCAGCACCTCAGTGCACCCATGAAAGCCTTCCTATTAGTACTGTTTTGCAGACTTGAGTGAAATCACTAAATCCATTCAACTGTTAAAAGTTAAGCAGGTGCCAAAATGATGGCAGAACTTGGAGAATGTATTTTTTTTTTTACTTCACGCATTGAAGGATTACAGTTTTCCTACAGAGTGTCAACACAGCTTGGGAAAGTGACAAGTTCTCAAATGTGCTAAATATTTTATGCCATTGCAACAATATTTGTAATTGAGCTGTTGAGTGACCTTGACTGAATGAGCAGAGAGGCGATGGCAATCACAGACCATTTCAGAGAGAACACATACAAACACGTCCCCAAAAGAAGTAGTGTTGTACTGTTTACTTACTTCATTTCCGAAGTCGTAAAACATCTAAATGGCAAGTAGATCATCGTTCTTTCAGCTCCGTGGGGAGCAACAGTGAACATTTGTAAGACACTGCCTCCCAGCAGACAGAACAGGGCAGGTAAGGATGCGAACACACATGTAAATAATTACACCAAACACAGTTCCAGAAACACAACTGGGGAAAATACCAGAAGATCCGATAGGCCTGAAGTGTGAAATTCCAGCATTGATTAGGAAATCTGCAGGCTTCCTGTGCATGTCAGGGGTTATACATTAATCATGCCAATAGGCTAGGATAGAATTTGTCCCAGGGACTGTCCTGGGAAAGGCGTAGATGATGAAGGGGATGCCTGGCAAGAACTCCAGAGTACAGAACTGCAAATATGTGCTCTTTAAGAAAGGGTTACTGTCAGTTATGGTGGAAAAAAATTGGAAAAAATTCTGATTGACTGTTGAAAACCGAGTAATATGTTTTCAAGCCTTTATTCTTCCAACAGAAGTCTGTTTCCCCATTGCCTTGCAAAATCATTTGCAATTTAGGATGGCTGTGAAATATAATAATAGACTTCAATTTATTGCTGAATTACAGTAAATACAGTGCGATGCAGAAACTGTTCTGGACACGGTTTTGAGCAGAGCTGAGCAGGATAACAGCAGAAAGCTGCTGACAAACTGCTATTGAAATCTGATGCTTTTTGACAATCTTTGTGATATGAATGCCTTCAGCCCCTTCCTAGAAATACTACTGCACCCTCTGTGCAACACACAGCCAACTTCCTATGTACTGCTGTCAGCAATTGTTGCAAACTTTCAGAGGAGCCCCAGTGTGCCATGTAGGATTAGACCTAAAACTTACATAGCGTATTTGAGAAAGAAGAAACTGAGAATCTGACCACAGTGAGCTGATTTGTTTAACAATTCTTTTGTAAGCTGATACTGTAAGCAGAACTGCCTTGAAATTCTCTTTTAAATTATCATAATCAGAAAATGTTGACTAGGTGAAACTAGAATTTCCCTTGAGAATATAAGAATGAGTATGTAAAAAAGGATGAGGTTTCTGGTCAAAATGTAAGTCTTGCCAGGATTTAAAAACAAGTCTTGTATGTGGCTGTTGATGCTAAGGTATGAGCTGTAGTAATATGTCTGAGAATGCAAAGATTTCTCCTACTTCTTTTAAGTATCAAGAGATCCTATCCCCCTGCCAAAACAGGAGGATACCTAAAACCTGTCCTTGCAATAGGTTGCACAGGTGGGCATCCAGATAGGTCTTGAATATCTCCATAGAAAGAGACTCTCTCTCTCTCTCTGGGCAACCTGTTCCTGTGCTCTGTGACCATTACCATAAAGAAATTCTGCATGTTTGTACGGAACTTCCTATGTTCAAGTCTCAGGCTGTTACTCCTTGTCTTATTGCTGTGCGGCACTGAGAAGAGCCTGGCCTCATCCATTTGCCTCCCACCCCCTTTATATATTTATAAACATTGATCAGATCCCTTCTCAGTCTTCTCTTCCCCAGATTGAACAGACCAAGGTTACTCAGTCTTTCCTCATGGGAGAGATGCTCTAGGCTCTCCATTGTTTTTGTGGCCCTCTGATGGATCCCAGTATTTTTTGAACTGGGGAGTCTAGAACTGAACATAGTATGAACTAAATGTGGCCTCACTAGAGCAGAGTAGAGGTGACCCTTGACCTGCTGGCCACAGCCTTTCTAATGCACCCCAGGATACCATTGTCCTTCTTAGCTACAAGGGCACACTGCTGGCTCATGGCCAATCTGTTGTCCACCTGGACCCCCAGATCCTTCTCCATAGAACTCTCCTCCAGCAGGTCATCCCCTGACCTGTACTGATCATGCAGTTATTCCCCCCCAGGTTCAAGTCTCTACACTTGCTCTTGTTAAACCTCATCAGGTTCCTCTCTGCCCAACTCTCCAGTCTGTCCAGGTGTTGTTGAAAGGCAGCACAGCCTTTTGGCGTGTCAGCCCCTCCTCCAAGCTTTGTATCATCAGCAAAGTTGTTGAGGGTGGACTTTACTGCTTTCATTTGAATATGAAATTTTAACTATATATGAGGAGAGAATTTGGCATTATGAAATAGGCCTACTTCTTACTGTGACTGAAAAGCATTTAAAATTTCAGAACAATACTTCCTTCGTAATTTTTTTTTTTTTTTTTTGTGCTTATTATTAACAGGACAGTGCTAATTAAGTAAGCAACTCAGCATGACACATTTGAAATTAGCAGAATAATTATAAGAATGTTAAAAAACATTCAAAAGATATCTCTCTGTATGTGGACACTTGTTTAAAGTATAAGTGTAACGTTATGACAGATTTTAAGAATATTGCACTTGCAACATTAAAACTTCATTTGCAGCAGACGTGGTTTGTTTGAACAAATACACTTGGCACATGTTTTAAGAAAGGAATTGTACTGAAGACGTATGACATGCTATGCAGAATAAAGCAATCATTCATAAAAATCCACTTAGAATAACAACAAATATAATGGTTCCTAATTTGTTCTAAGAGAATTTGAACCATATGGCCATATTACTATTGTAATGTAATGTATCGGTAAAAAATACTTGCTTGAATGTATGTTATATATGTAGCATATACTAGAGGAAACATTTATAAGAAAAAAAATGAGTAGTCTCACAAAACACTGAAATTGGTAGTGGCCTTAAATTAAATGTAAGTATGTGGCTCAAAATGAAAACTACATCAAAATGTCTTTTTATCACACTGCAAATTCAAATCTGCATTTGAACTTTAAAGGTCAGTTATTTCTCAGCTACAGGACATGAAACACCTCACACTGCATCTACAGCGTATGTGAGAATGGCAAATAATGTAGACCAGACTAATGAGTTCTGGTGATTTAATATGGGGCAATTTAAGAAATTACCAACCCCAGCTGCCTGCCCAGCCTTTCTGCCAGAAATTACTGCCTTTATAAAAACTGTCAAAATAGGTGGTACGTTCTCTATTTAGCAAAAACTGTTCTTGGCAACTGGCATTCTAAGTGTTATCAGCTTGAATTTTTGCTTGTGGTACTTATTGAACAGTACAGTATCTGAGGGCTTTGCTTCATGATGTGTAGTGCATCTAGCAGGGGAGAAACTGGGTAACCAATTCCAGTTGTGGACATAAGCTGTTTTTCCCATGAATAATAAGCTGCAGGAGAAGTGGATGCAAATATGTTAATTGGAAATTGCCTCATAAATCTTAGCAGAGAAGATTGTCAACACCTGGTAGATTCCATCCTACCAGCAAACTGCATTGCAATGACTAGATGATCTTAAAGGTCCCTTCCAACCCAAACTATTCTACGATTCTATGATTCTATGACTGGGATGTATTGACTACATGAAATAGGCAATATGACACAGTAACATTTTCCTGGGCTTAGAAGATTACATTTTCAGCAGCTCAGTGTCCAGGTGGAGGCCAGTCATGAGCCAATCTTCGGACCAGTAGTCTTTAACATCTTCATCAATGTCATAGATAATGGGATCAAGCAAATTTGTGGACAACACCAAGCTGAGTGATGTAGAAGGAAGGGACATCATCCAAAGGGATCTGCACAGGCTTGAGAAGTGTACCCACACGAACCTAAAGAGATTTAACAGAGCCAAGTGCAGGGTACTGCACCTGGGTTGGTGCAATCCCCATTATGTGTACAGTGTGGGAGAACTCACTGAGAGCAGCCCTGAGAGAAGGACTTGTGGGTTTTGGTAGATGAAAAACTGAGCATGAGGTAGGAGTATGTACTTGGAGCCCAGAAGGCCAAGAATATCCTGGGCTGCACCAATGGAGGGTGGCAGCAGGGAGATGGGGGGGCGGGGAAGGGGGGGGGGATGGTTGTCTCCCTTGTGTTCTCTGCACTCATGAGGCCCATCTGGAGTACTGTGTGCAGACTTGGGGCCCCCAACCCAGGAATGATGCAGAGCTGTTTGAGAGTGTCCAGAAGAGTGCCACGAGGATGCACCACTCCTACAAACACAGGCTGGAGTAGCTGGGCTCTGGTCACTTCTGTGTGGACAGAAGCAGGCTCAGCTGGGGTGTTGACCCACAAGTGGTCCCAGAGCAGTGGGGCCATTACAGTTTCATTAAGGCTCAGGTTTAAATTGCCTTTTAAATTATTTACATATACATCTAGGAGCAGTACAGATTAGTAAGCATTACCATCAGGCTTGTCTGAGATTTTGAATTATTTGGATGACAAATAAACCAAACTGATTTTTGTTGAAGTCTGCAGTGAGGCCAAACTTTCAGCATTGATCTGCACATGACAAGGATGTGGGCTACAACCTGCAGCACAGCGATCTCATTCAAAATCAGCCTGTGAAAGAGATCCTGTACTGAAAAAAATAAAAAGAAAAAAGAAAAAAGAAAATAAAACCAATAGCTCTGAGTACTCATAAAGTGTGATGTGCCAGTCTGTTTTTGGTCCTCCATGTTTTCATGTCCCATTGAAATGTTCAAAATAGGAGGCTACAGAAGTATACTGAGAACTTCTTCAGAAGCTGTGCCAAAATGGTGCAATCTTAGGACCAGAAAGATGGCAAAAAGAAGAAAGAGCACAACTGAGAATCCCAGTTGTAAGACTACTCAATTAGAGTACAGGAGAGCATGCTCTGAATTCCATTTCTCAGACAATTGAGGGATTTGGCATTTGAGTGACATTTGAATCACACAGAATCACAGAATGTCCTGGGTTGGAAGGGACCTTAAGAATCATGAATGTCCAACGCCCCCTCCACAGGCAGGGCCAGCAGCTTCCACATATTTAATTTGGATATTCTGTACCCATTGGCAGAGTGACTAAGAGTGCTTAAGCTCAGGAATGCCATCTGCCCAACAGGGGGACTTCCAGATACTCTTATTGAGAGGAAACATAGAAGCCAAATTTAGATATTATGAGATCTCTGGATCCGTGAATAAAAGTGTGGATTCACTCCACTGCACACTGGGTACTGTAGAGTAAATTGCAGACAGGAGCTTAACTGTCCTCCAGAGGGTGATTCAAATGTTCAGTCAAATGAAACCTATCCCAGTTGTTTGACAACAAAAATCAACAAAGATAAATAGCCTTATAAATTAGGAGCTTCAGCTCGCTGTCTAAAATTAAGATGAATCTGAATCCTAATCCCAAGGTGCTGGAATGCTTAAATTAGAAGTAATTAATGAGGTGCTCTTATCTCTCTCTTACTCATTCAGTGTCTCAGTTTTTCACCCATAAAACAGGAGTGATGCAAAAAAAAAAAAAAAAAAACAGAAAACCAAAAACCCAACCTGAATTCGATTAAACTGAATGGGGACTAAAGTTTGTAGAGTTAGCTTCCTCGTCTAAATAAGAGAACTCTGGGAGATGAGGAGAGTTGAATAGTTCTGAGACAAAAAGAAAGTTGTTGAGATGAACATTGGCTTCTTATTCTCATTTTTCAAAAAGGCAGAATTAAGCAGGCACTGAAAGTTTGGATTTTTCTCAGTTTATGAATTTATAAACCACGTTCCAGGCAAGCTGAAAAACATATCTGTTCATTCTCAATCTTAAGCAGGAATTTGTAACTCAGAGCTTTGGTGATTTTTAAGTCTTCCATGAGGACTTCAGCGTTACATTTTAGGCCTTCTTATGTGAAACTCTTTTCACTGGTAGCGGTGTTCCTTTTAACACATGATCAACTGACTAATTAGTAATGACACACAGTTTCCAGGGATAAACTCTCACCGTTTTATAGCTACAGAACATTGTGACCAGGATGGAAAATGGCTGGAGGAGAGCTGGCTGCAAAATTTGTTCTGTGGAAGAGGACAGCAGAGAAAAGAACAATTACGGTGTGATTAAACGAAAAAAGGTAAAATGAAGAGGAATGGGGAGATGATGCAAGACTACCTGCAGCACCTTCACTGGGCATTCCAGTCATTTTGACTGTGAATTTGCTATTTAGAACTAAAACAAACAAACAAACAAACAAATAAATAAATAAAGGAAAGAGAATAAAGAAACTTTGCTAAAGAGCATCAAATTTAGGTATGTGTTAATAAGCAGGTCTCATTTTTTTCTTTTTTTTCAAGTTTTCACTTCTATTCCTCTGACTTGCTGCATGGAGATGACATTCTGGCTGACAGCAGAGCTCCTCCAGAGATCATTAGGCTTCACATTGGCTGATTTATAGGATAAAGCGCATAGGTCATAATAAGGCAAAATGTAATACCAAGGAAGAGTACTTGTGTATTTAAAGATTTATGCATGGACAGAGATACCACCACCTCCATGGGCAACCTGTGCCAGTGCTTCACTACCCTGATTGTAAAAAACTTTTTCCTCATTCCAATCTAAATTTCTCCTCTTTTAGCTTGAAACATCAAACAGACCACACTAAAGAGTCTGATCCCTTCATTCTTATGCCCCCCCGCCTCCCTCTCCTTTCCCCCCCCCCTGCTTAGATACTGAAAAATCAGTCAGATCTTCCCAGAGACTTCTCCAGGCTGAAATCTAAAAGTTTTCCTCAGGTATGGTTTACACTTATGAAAGCTATTATTGGGTGTTGTGAAAATGTATTTTCAAGCAAGTAAAAAAAAAAAAAAAAAAGTTTTTTTTTTTTTTTTTTTACAATTTTATTAAAAGGTTCTGTGATTTTGAATCTTTATGGTATTCAGTCTTCTTTGTGATTTAATAGACTTGCATGTGACATAGTATCAGTCTTAGTTCTGCTTTTGGTCTTTATATACAGATGAAGTTAAATATGCATTAATGAAAATCAATGAACTTGAATATTTACTTTAGAAAATCACTGTGAAGGTTGAAATATCTATTTGTATTGGTAGTAGATACGACTTCTTATTAATATGGTTCTTGAGATTTTTTAGAAATTCAGTAACTTTGAATTCCTATCTAACATACGCAGTTTCAGAAAATTTGTACTTTAATCCATACAAAATTACCTTCTGTATGTTAACCTTTAAATCATAAAATACTACTTTTAGCTCTCTACATTATGGTTAGATTCACAGGTATTTTGGCCTACTGGCTAGAAACGCTGAAGGTTTTGAAAAGATGGAAATCTTCATTAGAAAAGACTTGAGATGTTTACTGGTAATTTGCCATTAGTATTTCCTATCACCTGAGCCAGTAGAGTGAGCAGCAGCAGAGGTTCTAGGACTGCCCTCCTGGGGGTCTCCAAATCTGAAGGAAGGTGAAAGATAGACTAGTTAATGACTTGCTGTAAAATCTTGGTTCCTAGGAACACAGAAACTATGACTTTACATCATGTAATTAAACTTTTATCTGTATCATACTGGCTGTAGTGGCTAATTAAAAAAAAAAAAATACGAAGAAGCAAACATGAGAAACTCTATAATTCTTAGTTTCCTGTAGTCTTTAATTCTTCAATAGGCAATGAAGAGAGTAAGTATTTCAAAAAAGCAATGAATCATTTTGACCTTGGATAAACATTTTAAAATGGGATGAATACCAGAGAGGTTTATCTTTTTCAACACATTTAGCCTGTAGCAGATCAGGTGTAGCAGATGGAGCACTATGAGTTTTTGCCTTCCACCAGATCCTAAATACTAGGCCTGAATTGACCAAAGAAAGATGTCAATTTTACAGCTAGATTAGTTTCAAAGAATTCCTTATAAATTAATTAGAAAGTATATGCACGCTGAGGAGATAATAATCTTCACAACAGTTAATTTTCCTGTGATTTCCTTGATTTAGTTTTTCAGTTTGGAATTTTTCTTGCAATTAAAGGGCAGGCCTTTGATATGAGACAATGTTCTACTTGGGCCTTTTTAATTAAAAGACTCATTCCATAAAACATAAACACTTTACATAAAAATAAGTTAATTTAGTACACCTAATTAAGCATTACATTTTGGAACCACGCATCAGTGACTTGAGTTATATCAATGGACCATTTCATTTATCGAGGCTGACAACCCAAGTTCTTAAACACAATGATAAATGAGTTCCCTTCAAGGGAATGATACTTCACCTTGGCAATTTGCTGGGTTTTTTAATGCTTTAGAGACAGTTAGAAGTGATCAGTTCATAAGCATCCTAAACAGGCACTCTTCCATTTGGTTAGTTTCCATGGTCTATCTCCCTCACTAAACTCTTCAGGGTTATCTGAAGGTGACCATACTTACACTAACAGTCTGGTCTTTACAGTAGGAAACTATTCAGGAGCACATTTGTATAACCATCGTGTCTCTTACCAAGCAATTTTGAAGACGAAAAGCAACTCTGCTTTTGTAAAACACACAGCTGGCTCTGTTTAATGTTGATGAATGCACAGCTCAGGCCAGGGAGAGATTTACTTTACTCACTAAAAAGTACTGAAGAGACGTTTCTTTCTCCTCTTTTACTTTCTTTGATATTATGAAAGGATGTAGTTCTGCTTGAACACATTGAATTCAGTGGAAGGAAATGTAAATTTCATTGATAAAAAGCAATGCATTGTAGCTCACTTAAAGGAAACTGCTTTTTTATGAAATACAGCGAATGACGTCTTAATCATACTGTTTGTTCAACTTATCTCTTTTTTCTGTGCAGGATGCTTTCACCTTATATGAAAATGCTAAAGTTTCACAGAAGAACTAAATATAAAACTATTATTCACAACCGTATTTTTTGGAAGTTGCAGTATTGTTTCTGCATGTTGTTTTTCTTCATGGGCTATAACTGACTATGTTGTGTAATTTACAATCATCGTGTATAAGTTATGTTTTTTTCTTAAGCAAACTAAATATCTGGCTTAGTAAAGACTTGGAGAAACTGTATATTATCATTTTACAGTACTTAGGACTAGCAACACTTTAAATCCTTTAGAAAATCTTACTGTCATCTCTTTTCACTAAAATTAATTTTATCCTCTTGCTAATCAAATTCCTCTTACCTGTTGTTGTTATAGAATAAGAGCTCTCAGTGCTCTCGCACCACATCCTATTTTCTACACTGTGCATCCAAGCAAGGGCTATGTTTGTGTGTTTTTTTAACTCTCCCCAACAGAATTGTCTCCTGATCTGCTGAGAGCCGTTAACTAAAATAAAAACTTGTCCTCTGTAGTATTGCTTATATTGTTGCTTGGCTGTGACATCCCAAAGACTATCAGTTTCTAGAGAAAAATACTCTTTATCCAGTAGTTTCAGAGCTTAATTAATCTTAGAAACTACATACTCAAGCAAGGACCTTCCCAGTATTGATAGAAACAAGTTCTGTTTTATCTTACAGTGTATGAAACTGGGGCAGGTTATGGTTAGCAATATTTCTTTTCACAACTTCCTCATGTTTAACTGCAAAGGACGGCCCATAGAAATGGTACTCCTGCAGTTGTTAGCGCTCACTGGTTTGAGAGTGCACAAACCTTGCTGACTGTAGAGGTTGAAGCAGCACTTGGCATATCTTGATTCCTTCTTTCTGTTTTATTCAGAAGAATACAGAAAACAAAACATGGAAGTAGAGGATAATAATAATGAGAACAGGAGAACGACCTACCTTTTTGCCCACAAAAGACAGGCAGAACTATGCAGGGATTTAAAGTGCAGTAGGCTGCTGATAGGAAGTGCTGTAAAAACCTAAATAGAGTTCTTCCAAAAAGATGTTTATTTTTCTTTTTCATCCCATGGAATAGACCAGAATATCAGCACACAAGGAGAGTTCAGATTTATTTTCAGCATTTTTCTACATTAGCTGTCATATGTCTGTATAGGAGTACAGTTTAGCATTTCTAGCACTATTTCTAGCACTGTTCCAGCTTTCAGCAGAAATATGTACAGATGTGTTAAATAGAGTATTTCTACTCTGAGAGTAGCAGTGGATCAAACTCAGCCCAGATGGATGCTGGGGCTAGTGTCTGCAGGACTGGTGGTTCACATAATAACCAAGATTATCAGTGCTGCTGTGGCACACGTTTTGTCAAGCACAGAAATGTGTTAATGTAGCTATACTGCCTGCAAAATCTGAACTGGATTTCTCTATCATTCTACTGTGCCCTGCAGCATCAGGGTTGTTAAGAACACAGGCCACTGCATAGTCTGGCATATCCCTGGATAGCCAGGAACTGCTAATATATATCTTGCAAGTAAATTTGAAGTACCCTAAGATCATGTAAAATTTTAAAGTATTTGGGTTTCAATTTTTTTTTAGTTTGCTTGAGTGCCTTCAAAATGTTTCAGGGACTGCAATTAATGTAGTTTTCTTAAATAGAGAGAGTGGGGTAAAATTAAGGGACTACCTTGGTCTTGCAAGGATGAAGAGAAACGTGCAGCACACACTGGCCTTTGTCTATGTATGGATGTTACGAAGAATTTCTGTGTCTAAAGAAGAGATGATACCCTAATATTCTGGGCTCTTGAGAACAGCAGCATGCCCATACACAATTCCATATATATACATGATAAATGTAATACAATTTGAAAGATCTTCTGAGATTTGCTATCTTAAATTAGACCATGGCTACCATGCACAATTGGCAAGTATCTGATGTGTGAAATCAACTGTCTGCAAGATCTAAGAGAAGAGGAAAGCTGAGACAAATTGAGCTCTGTTGGCCTCTCTAGTCTGATTAGTTCACGCTGTCACTGAAAGTGAAGCTGGATCTTTGGATGTCATTCTTTTGCAGTCTTACATGTTGATGTCAGATATTTCTGCTTATTCCCATTAGTACTTCTTTGCAGTCATAATTAATTTATATTAGCGAAGACAATTTCCATTTGCTGTGACAGTTCTTTAGCTCACTCAGGCTTCTCAAATAATAATAAATTATCTTAATAAGAGGCATTACTTTACTTCTGCTCCAAAGTTTCACATCTTGAGGTCCCTAAACCTATCCAGTAATGCATGTTTAACAAACAAGAATGATAACTCCTTACTCGTTCTCATCCATATTCCTAATGTAGCTTGACTTTTAGGTTGTTGTTTTGTTTTGTTTTGTTTTTTTCCCTTGCAGTGATGTGCCAATCCACCGTTCATAACAAGTTATATTTGAAACTACACATTCTCTTGCTGAGGGGATAAAAGGGTGAATTTATAGCTTTCCAGTTGGATGGAAGAATCCATTTTTCAGAATTGTGTGCATGTACAAATGCTTAAGAGAAAAAAAAAAAAAAAAAGAAACAAACGTGTTTTGTCCTCTTGACTACAGTCAAGTTCAATGATTAGTGGCCAAAATCCATTCTGTCAAATGCTAAACTGATTTTATTTAGCATAGTTGCTCCATCACTCATGCCTCATCTTACACAGTTAATAAATGGATCCATGTCAAAGGAAAAAGTGAGGAAAAATGCAAATTGTTGGTTGAAAACATGTTGTTGATCTTTCATTTGGGGTTTAAGCTCAGTCTTTAGGTAGGCTCTGTGTTCATTGTTGTCACGCACCACCACTGTTGGCTACTTTTGATATTGCTATCATTTTACTTTGTGACAAACCATCCTTAAATGGAAGTGTGGCTTGGCAGCTCTGTGAAATCAGCTTGAGATTCTTTCTGCAGAGATAAGCACAGAACCCAAATTACTGGAAGTTGGAGTGATTAATAAGCTTGACGACAGACTTTCAATGAGATAGTGAGGAATAACCTCAGGGAATCAAGGATTTGCCTTCTCTGCAAAAGGGCAGTATGACTATAGCATGAACGGCAAGTTTTTCAAAGATCTGGAGTTTTAAATAAAATCCTAGAAGAATAAATCCCAGGATAAAATAACAAAGATGGGCCACACTGGCCATACAACATAGCAGTTGAAAAAAGTTTAAAGTCTTGTCCCAAATTCAAATATTGATAAGATTGGTAGAAAGATCACAATGGTACATGTAGTAAGAAAGTACAGTTACCTGGGAAATATTGAAAAGCAGTCTTGGGTTAAATGAGAACAAGTACTGATCACGTTCAATGATTCTGTTATTTTATTAACTATGAAGCTTTGCAGGTAGCTTATCCTTGCTGCACTCTTGAATGGATCAGATCTTAAACTCTCATCCTAGAATTATAGAAACAAAGAATAGAATATCCCCTTAGGATCGTCTAATCCAACTCCTGGAACTCTGGGGTCCTTTCCCATATCTGTATGTCAAATCCTGCTTCATCATCTGCAGCCACCAACATGTTATTCTACAATCTTTGCCTTCCCATTTTGTCTGTAGGGTCTGGATTGTTCAATTGTCTTCCAAAATCACGAGACTGGATGCTCCTGGTCTCTTATCTTGCAGGTCCAAGCTGACAAAGAAAAGCAAGGGACAAGAAAAAGCTCATATACAATTACAAATAACAATAACAAACACATCATCAAGGAGAGAAACTTGGCATGTGGGAAAATGACAGCATTTATTATAAAAGCAAACTCAATATATTTTAAAAGGAAATGTCTTATGTATGCATTTCTTACTACAAATTACTAATGTTACTATTTAAGAGATGCAAAAAGAGCATGCATATTTCCTTTCTCTCCACCGAATAAATATATACTATTTTCTTACACATAAAAGGCATCTAGTAATCAATCTAGCTTTAGCTGTCTTTATTATGGCTGATGGTACAAAATAATAAAATAAATACAGATAGTGTAGAGCAACAAATTTACACTAAAATCCAGGGTTCTAATGGAAACCATAGTACACAAGGAAACATAACAGTTAAAGATGATAATATATGCAAGAAGCAAGACCTCTGAGCATGGTAACATTCTCATACTTCTTGGAAATGGGAAAGTAGATAATAATAAAAATTTAGGAGAGTGGAATAAGATATTCTTCATCAGACATTCTTTTCTCATGCTAGAGATTGTTATGGAAAAAAATAAGAGTGAGATACATTTTACAAATTTTCAGTGTACTGCATTTGGTGAGAGGAAAATGTATTTATGTTTTCAAATTGTATATTTTCTAAGCTCTCTTACAAAACTTGCTTTCTTTTTAATAGTCAAAGCAACAATACTGATTCTTTCTAGTTTTTGCCACTTTACCTGTTTCAGAAAAACCACAGCAGACAAAATTATGTAAGTGCCACAATCTGCAAAATCAGATTATTTTAATGCATGCATATCTATGTACATGTTGCTCTGAAAATATTTTTAAAAATATATTTACTTGTTTCATGCATAAAGATGTGTTCTGTGTGCAGATTATGTATAATTCAATTTTTAGCATTAGAGGACTAAATAGAGTTTCAAGAATTAAGTAATAATTGTGTATGTTTTAATTTTGCTCCTAACAACCTTTCTTTTTAAATTGTATTCCAATAAATCTTGCAGCTGTTAGGAAGCCAAGTGGTAGAAAGATAAAGCTGTGCCAATTCTAAATAAAGGGGAAGGGAGAAGACATAGGGAATTACTGTCTCATCAGTCTCAAATTTAGCCTACACAAAACAACGAAACAGCTGGTATGAGGCATGACTAATAAAGAAATAAAAAAGAACATTATAACTAATGGCAAGCAATATGGAATTATGGAAAATAAATTTCCCTAACATGCTACCTGTTCACATTAAAATGCTATTGAGATTGATACAAATAATTGTCTTTGTGTAATATAAATTACATAAATTTTCCTTTGAATTTTACATGATATTATAGAACAATTTATCTATGTGCAGTAGACAGCCCATAATAATCAGAATAGTCTGGTTATAGGTGCCACATAGTGAGTTAAACAAGGCTTAGTTGCTGTCCCTTTCACAGCCCCATTGTTTTTAGCCGTGTATCCCACAAATTTATCAGTAATCCATACAGAGAAGACAGAGAGATTGAAGAAATAATACATAATGAATGAGTTGAAGAGCGATGTAGTTCTCCTAGTAAGTAGAGCAGAAGTAAAAGCTTTTCACACTGAGGTGGAAAATTCTGCATGCAGGAGAAATGCGTGAAGGCTGCCCTTCTCGGACCAGGCTCCACCTCTGAAGCAGAGGCCAAGAGACCTATGAGTGCACATTTCCTCTGACCTCCATGTTCAGACATCCCCTCCAGCTCCTCTTGCACCTGATTTCTGGTAGTTTCCCCTGCCCAGAGGTTGCACACAAGCAATGTTCACTCCAGGGAGGGAAGCAGTCTCCATGCAGCAGGCATGGCAACAACATGAGGCAGTTGCTGGAAACTAAGCCAAGCAAAACAGGAATCAGGGTCTCATTTCTGAAACAAAGTGTAACTAATCTTTGCACCAACATTTTAGTGGCTCTTCTGGGTTATCTGACAAGATTGTTTAAAACTTAAATGCTCAATTCAGTCAAAGAATTCCTATGAATCTGTGCTGTGCAGGTCGATCACCCTTGTCACAGTGGTACTTCTTCACCTTATAAATATGACTGATAATACCTCCTATGTATTTCTTAAAGCATAGTAGCTGGGAAACATGAATACATGGGACTTCCAGCTTCCCTTTAAAAAATAATAAATTGCATGAACCAGAGCCAAGCCTAATAAAGCAGAAGGCAAATGGAGATAAATTTATACTGCTTTATTTTTATAAGAATTCTTATAACTTATTATTTTTTTAAAATGCATTTGCTTGAAAAGCTACAGATGCATCCAGTTCTCTGCTTCATCCTCTGTGGCTTTTCCAGGCAGCAGTACTAAGAATGTGTCATATTTATCTCCAGGAAGGCAAAACACCGTTTTTCAGTGTAATAATCTGTGTCTTCAGCTCATATTAAAGAGCAAACACATGAAATGATCAGGACTTTTCTTGTAATGCACCTGAGCTTGACAATATCAGGCTATTATTTCCACATATTTTCCTATTACATGAGGGGATTGCCATAACTAAGACTTTGATGCTTAGTTTTTGCCTTTTAGTAAGTTTTACTTGTTTCAACTTTGAAAGAGGAGTTTTCTGTACCAAGCATCAGGTCCTTGCAGACTTGTTTGCAGAGTAAATACTATTCATGCATTTATGTTTAGTTTCTTTCCTAGATATTGTGCTCTTGAAACAATCAAAATGAATCTGACAATGAACTATATGGTGAAAAAACTGTAAAACATAAATAAAATCTACTGTAAGTAAAGCCAAAGCCCTACTTCCCTTTACAAGCTCTAGCTATAACATCAGTTGGATATCATTCTTCATTTTTCTGCTATCTGGCATTGTTTGATAACTGTAAAAATAGTGACTGTCCTTCTAAAGCTTCTGAATGGCCTTTCAATAGAGCAGCTCTGTGCAGCACTGCTTGTTGTGGTTCCTCTCTTTAACAATTAGCACTGAAAATAAATTTCTCATAAAGGGTCAACTCGGAAGCAGCCCTGGTGTTTCTTTTGCTTTTTTCTGCTTACTTTTTCCCCTCAAAATGTAACAGGTAGGGGACTAATAGAAGAACACAGCCTTTGTGTTGTATGTGTAAGGCCATTAATTTGAGTCCCAGAGATGGATGGCTTTCCAATCCACTCTCCTTTGTTGTACTGCATCTGTGATTACCCTGGAGAATAAAAGGAATGAAAAAGTGGCTCCCCTGCCTCTCTTCTTTATTGCTCCAGGCACAGAGTATCATTATCAGCCTTAGAGTTGATATAAGAAGAGCCCTCAGGTTAGTCAAAGTACAAGTGGTGAAATAGTATCTAAGATTCCTTCTGGGCCTTCGCTTCCCACATGATATCACCTATATGGTTTATTTCCTATCACTTGCTGGCTTTTTAGCTGTGAATCTGGATTTAGCAGCCAAGAGTACATAGCAGTAATTCTTAATAATGGTTCAATCTGTGTTTTCTTAAATAAATCCCAAATCTAATATTTTCTGGTCAGTGTCAATGCATTCTATTCTGTATTCTGCATTCATACAGAAGCCTATTATTTCCATCTCCTATTACACAAATTAATTAGTTAGGAAATTACCAAACATTAATAGCAGGCCAGTAAACATTCAATATGGAAATGGATTTTGTCAGTGTGGTGGGTTTTTTTTTTCTTCTGCTGCTAATTTGGCAATCGTCCTTGGGTTAGATTGGGTCATTTTTCTTATTTCTCAGAATGGACAAATTTGATTGCATGACTCTGTTCTTAATTAACTAAAGGGGTAATAAATTCAGGAAAATCTCATGAAATGAATCTTTCCGAATTCCTGTGGGAAAGGAATTCAGAAGGACCACAAACTAATATAAAGCAGGAAATAATGTTGACATATTGATTCAGCTACAGACTAGTCTGCTGACAGACATTGGCTAGGTTTGCAGTTATGAGGGTGAAAGTTTGGAAACTGGGGTATATCTTAGATATTTCTCTTATGATTACATGAATCACACTTGCAGGTTGTTTTTTTTTTTTCCCCACTTGATTATGAAGGCAATCTAGAGTGATTAATTGACGTGAAACTCTGACTTTTAAATGTCCAATTTAAGAGAAGTGAATCCTTCAGAAAATGACTAAGTTAAAATTAAATTCTTTGTCCTTCTAAAAGGAAAACATTTAATGGATATTTTTTTTTCAGCAATTTTGACACAGCACACATGCCAACTAGTGCTTCTGTTGGAAAGGAATGATCAGCTGTATTATCAGCATTACTGTTAGTCATTTTGTTCCCATTCTCCTTGCTACCTTATTCCAGAAGGAGTGATAGTAATAAAAGCTGCTACTCTTGCTGCAGAGCATCCCATTTGTGCATGTACCCCCTGCAGAGGTGTGTTTGCAAAGCTTTAAAGTGCTGAAGAAATCATTGAGGAAGGACATCTTTTCTTCTGCCTTAGCAAAGGGAGAGCTCATGTGCTTAGTCTGCTCATAAAAGGCAGATAATAGAAAATGCCAACCTGTTCCTCCACTTTCTTAGTGGATATGACTTGATTTCAATTATGAGACCAGAATCTATTACAATGTGCTTCTTACGGAGTGATACAGTGACTTGAACAAATATCCTCAGCTATCTTAGCCATTTTCTTAGCTTCTTAATTGTTTTGAAAGCATAACTTTAAGAACTTGATTGCATTGCTCAAGTCTTGGTTTTCAGTGAGTAAATGTGTTGTTCAGTGATAGGCAAAACAAGTTCTTATTATTTCCAGAAAATCAGGTTAATTAAAGAGAGTCCCTCAGCTGTTTTCACATCAGGTTGCCTTTGTTTCATGGGGTTTTATATGTTTTCTTAAAGCATCAGAATGCAATTTTCACCAGATGTGTTTCAGCGTTTGATATTTAAGCAGTAATGAGCAAATGCGAGCTGTGAAGCATGCAGCTGGAATGTCGCTTTGTCTCTCCAGGTTTCCTTGTCTAACATAGTGTATCACCTCTCTTCCCTCTCCTCCATACGTGCTTCCTGTTCTACATTTCCAATACAGTGTCATTCCATACACTGATTATATCTTCTTCAAACCCGATCCTTCCCTGTTGCTGTCTGTCACATTCTGCACCTATATCTATAAATAAGTGCGGAGAATGCAAGATGTAACATGAGAAATACTTTTCTGATAGACGGTTCAACTTGTCAGAAATGTTCTTGTTGCAGAATTACAGTTTTCATCGTGCCTTTCAGCCAGCACACTAAGTGAGAGACTTCTGATCACTGCTCTGTTGCTTATGATTGAACAACAACTTTACAAAAATGGTGTCTATCCAAGTGGTTCCCAATCACTTGGCTAAAGCAATCAGAATTCAAGCGTCATACTCTGCACTTGCAAAAGCATGTCAGATTAGAAAAAAAATCAGAGGTTCTACAGAGTTGGAAGATGGAATGTGATGCAGACAGTAGGGAAAATGTGCTTTGGTGTACATTGTACTGGGAGTGGGAACATTGCTGAGTGGCACATTAATTGTAGGTTAGGGAATTCACTTTTCAGTCATTCCACGAACAGGTTTTTTGATCAATATGATCAATATGACAGTCTCTGGATCATGCACATAGGAGTCTCCAGTGAACAAGTAGCGGTTGTGCAAGGACTGAACCAGCAAATTCGAGTTCTGTAGTTTCATTGTTGGTTTCTTTTTTTCCTTTTTGTTTGTTTTATGTTTATTTCCTAAGAGAAACTCACTGTTTTCCAGATCTTTCAGTAAGCTTGTATAATATGGTGATAATTAAAAGAAAGAAAATATAAAAATGTCAGTTAAATGAGCTATATTTAAAGCAGAAAATTTCCAGTGTCTGCCATGGAAGATAAAAGGTGAAAACAAAGCAAGGGTCTAGACCTGATGCTTCCTGATACACTAATCATCTCTAAATCAAACAAATAAAAGTACTTTATAGTTGTTTTTGTGGCTACCAAAACAAAGAAATGAGCTGCTGATAAATCTATGCAAAGATGAGATTGAACAGTATTCTGTGAAGGTCGCAGTTCCTGCAGCTTGACTCCTGCAGAATTTGCAGATCACAAAGAAAGATCTTCACAAATTCCCCTCCTGTATCAACCCTGTCTTTCAGAGAAATCCCTATTACTGATGGTTCAGTTAGGCTAGTCCAGAAACATTATATGTGTACAGTATCAGTGCATCTTCATTTGTCTGGTTCATCTGCCATCTGAGAGGTGACAGAGCGAAAACACATGATGTTGCTGAGAGCAGACTGTGCTTTGCCTGTAGAGGTTGCGGATGCCCTGTCTGTGGAGATATTTAAGGCCTGGGTGGATGGGGCCCGGGGTAACCTGATATAATTCTTGAACTAGCAGCTGGCAACCCTGCCTGTGACAATGGGTTTTGAACTTGGTGGTCCTTGAGGTTCCTTCCAACGCAAGCTATTCCATGGTTCTATGATATGATTTTTAGAGACTGGTACCTTCCAAGACCATAATGCACTGTATTTGCTTTTACATGTCTATTTTTTTCTGCATCCTCCTGCATCTATAGTTTCCCTTTTTAATGAACCTCCCAATTATGGAGATGAAGGAAAAATAGCATAATAGAAATAGTAAAGTTTTCTAATTCTTTCATAAGAGGCATGCTTTCTTAATGACTTGGCATAAAGTGCTACTAGTTTTTAGAAATGGCAAGATTATTAAGTTTTTCCTGTCTCCATGTGGCCATATATGTTTTTCCATGGATGAGAAATGGAATAGTAAACTCAGTGAATCATGGCAAGTGGAAAGGATAAACGTTTTAAGGTCCTGAACTGTGATGGCTCTGCTCTGGTGGCCAATGGCTCCATGGTAACTATGATCAGTGAAAGATGGATGCAAGCTTTTTTGCACTGAGTGTCTTCACACAAGTTCATAGAGGTGAAACAGAATTGAGTTCGACTGACATAGTGGCCTACTGAATATTAAAACTACCATGAGAAGGTGTGAAGAAATCTCAGTCTAGATGAAGCTGTTGGAACAGTTTTCCTGTGACATAATGGAACAAGGATTTCATCTTCTAGAAAGCAAGGGAAACTGATTCCTTGCTAGATAGGTTTTATTTTATTCTGTGAATTAAATTGTCAAGATGTATTTTTTCCTTCAATTCTATAGTAGCATCTAAGAAGTAAAAAAAAAATAATAATTTTCTGTTTTTCTTTTAATTATTTTCTGGTTTTATCTGCTTAGACTTTGCAATACTGGACGTAGAACTCAGTTGTAAAGCAATTAAAGATTATAAAAATTACCAGAGAATATAACATCTTAAATATGAGATCTTTCATTCTCTCCTATTCCTTGGCAATATCCTTATTTTAAGGTCCTCATGAGCTTCTTGAGGTACGTAGAGTTTTTGCTGGTTTCAGCTTCCTTATTGTCATAGTAACATCACAAATAGTTTTCTCTCCCCCAACTTTCCAGTTCTGATTATATCAAAATGCATTGCAGACAGTAATCATACCTCCCTCGTTAAGGCCCCAATTAACACCAGGCAGATGACTCCCATGGCAATTCAATTAATCAGATTTCAGGGACAGCTGAGCAAGCAGGTCTACTAAGGAATCAAGGAAGACCCAGGTTTCCATAGTATTCCATAATAAATGTTGCTGATGTCTTAGAAATACCAGTTCTGGTACTGATCGTCCTGTATATGGTACAGATTCAAGAACTAGGCGGGCCATATGAAAAGACAAATACTATTAGCTGCCTAAGTGTACAGGTTCTTAAGCAACTTCATTGATTTCCCAGCAGAGCTGTTCAGAGGCCTGATGTGGCTTCTAATAAAGCTCGTCCTACACTGACTTTATGCAATTTAATTTGCACTCTCAATTCAATATGGGTTTCCTAACATCTCAAAGTAAACTATGATATAGTTCACTTCTGAATTTACGCTATACAGAATTACTTAGGATGAACATATAATTAAGGAAATAGAGCCCTTCTCTTCAAGCTGTGTATCAATGTGTAAAGTCACAACTAAAGAATACAGGTAGAATGTGTGAATTGTTCATGAAATATTCGTGAAGAATCAGAAAAATACAAAGTGTCATATTTCCTTCCTGTTCCCAAAAGTTTTGGAAGTGCTGCAGTAAAGATAATTGAACTCGACCTTGAATAAAGACTATTATTGTCCTCACATTTTTGGTTTGATAGGAAAGCTAGGATCTAGATCACAATGGAAAGTGTTTGAATCACTGAACCTCAAGATGCACAAGGTTTGAACCTATTTTTTGTTGAATGAGTTCTTGGTTCCGTATTATCTGCTAGGTTCAGCATTTATCTGTCTGAACTTACCAGTAGACATCTACTACCAAAAATTTCTCACTAAAAAAGAATGGGGAATACTGATTAATGTGGCATACAATTTGAATATTGTAAACTATTGTGATTTAGAACCTATATGCTTGTTTCAGCTCATACAACAGAAAAACATTTTCTAGAGATAGAGAAAGCTTGTTCTATCTTGCTTAACAGACAAACAAGTGCGTCTACTTCTGAAAATACAGGTCTAAAAATATGAAAGGTTAGAATTAATCTCCTTTGCAGTATAAATTCAGTCATGCATGTACACTACTCTGGTCCAGCATGCAGTGTTTTGCAGTCAGTGCACATCCCTCAGGGCATGTGCATCTGCCTGGACTTACCTAGCAAAAGGAAACTCTCTTCAAAGTCTCTTGGCTTTTATGTAAATACAAACCTCTTTCAGATGCAGATATTTTACAAATACATGCACGTGTAGATGTATGTATGTCTGTTTCTATATTTGCAAAATGATTACTATAACTGGCAGCCACGTTTGTTGATCATTCTGAAATCAATTATAGACAGACTTACTCTGTGCTGTGATGAAGTAGTGGGCTTTTGCTTTCTTAGTATTTTGAAGAAAATGATATGTTTTGACAGATTATAGAGATGTTGAAATTGATTCTTTATTTCTTTGGTTTTAAATGAAACGGTCCATTACAGAACCTACTTGTTAAATAAATATTAACACTGAAGTTAATACACTTTTTCAGTTCTTAAGCTTAATAATGGATGTTTTCTAGCCTTTGCATGAGGTAAACTGTGTTTTCTTTAAAAGCAGGCAGATTGCTGATGGATTTGAAACACTAAAAAAATTCAGAATATATCAAAGATGTTAATCTGTTTTCTTTTCCCATGGTAACAAAGGTTAATTGGAAGATCCTGTGCAGCCATTACCTGAAATGCATGCAAGTACAAACTGAAAACAAACCAGAAAATAAATTCAAAAGTGAATGTGATACTGAGTGACAATGAAATCCAAACTGCCTTTTAAGAAAATAAATAAATAAACAAATCTTTCACTTCATGTAAAAAGTTTTCTTGTTTTATTTTAACAGATTTTGCAGACATGCATGTTTCAGTGATGTTTATGTTCTTATCAGCCTCTGCTTCAACTGTTTTAGTGTATTCTGAACATATGAACAGCTAGGACTGCTAGGACACTTAGTTTGGGCCATGGTATGTCCAATACAACTTTTCTACATAGTAGTTGAATACCAAGTCTAGTGAGTATTTTAGAATGAAGATCTGATCCCACTTAGAATGGGAGACCTCACAATGGCCTTCCAGTACTTGAAGAGAGCGTATAAACAGGGAAATGGGGGAATGACTGTTTACACTGGGTTGATAGTGATAGGATAAGGGGGAATGGTTTTAAATTAAGACAGGGAAGATTTAGGTTAGATATTAAGAGGAAGTTTTTCACACAGAGGGTGGTGACACACTGGAACAGGTTGCCCAAGAAGGCCACGGATGCCCCATCCCTGGAGGCATTCAAGGCCAGGCTGGATGTGGCTCTGGGCAGCCTGGTCTGGTGGTTGGTGACCCTGCACATAGCAGGGGAGTTGAAACTAATTGATCACTGTGGTCCCTTTCAACTTAAGCCATTCTATGATTCTATTATTCTCTTATTATTCTTATATTGTATGATTCTATGATTCCATGATTCTATAATTCTATGATCTGTTAGAGATATCTCCTTTTAGGCTGCTTTGGAAGTTTTAGGAGAATTGCTGTCACCATTTTTCTAAGTGCTAGTTGGACAAAATTTGTCAGTACACTGGAATTACAGATGAACACAAATGGTTTGTCTAGAGATCTCTCTAGTCCATCTACAGAGGGATTAATGAAGCTTTCCACCAATGATATCCACAGTAAGAAGCACTCCCAAAGGGCCAGGAGCAGATAAGGTGAAGAAGACCCGAGGGAAAGCCTTCTTTCCCCATATTCGTATTCTGCCTGAACATATACCCCAGAGATTTTGTTGATTGGGTGAAGAATATCTGGGTTAGGAGAGCTATGGTTCATCCCACCAGTATCTCACACGGAGAATATGGCCCCAAGAGGACTGTTTGTGCCAATTACAGAGCTTGAATTGCACAGTAACATTGAAAGTGGTGATCAAACAGCACTGATAATGTTTGATGCAAGTTACCAGTGCAGTGTAGATTCTCCCTCTGAATAAAATTATATTTTAAAAAATATCATTCAAGAAAATGTTATTGTATCTGAAGGGGGTTCTGCTGAGGAGGGACATTTTATAAGGGCATGTAGCAACAGGATGAAGGGAACTGGTTTTAAATGGGAAGAGGTTAGATTTGGGCTAGATATTAGAAAGAAATTCTTTACTGTGAGGATGGTGGGACACTGGAACAGGTTGCTAGTGAGGTTGTGAATGCATTCAAGGTCAGGCTGGATGGGGCTGTGAGCAACCTGGTGTAGAGAGAGGTGTCCCTGCCTGTAGCGGGGGGATTGGGGAGTGGAACTACATGAGCTTATAGATTCCTTCCACTGCAAACCATTCTATGATTCTATGATTAAAGAGATTATCTGAAGGTACAGCGTGCATATTTATCTAAAAATAGTATTGCCAATACAACTTCAGTGCAGCTCTTTCAACCTAATCATATTTCTTTCTGCATTCCCAGCTCTCCAAGAATTATTTATTTCTCACAGTATATTTCCTCATCTGGAAGTCTATCAAAGATGAAGGCCAAGAAGATGAGTACTAAGGAATTATGCTGATCTTTCACTTAATACAGAATAGAAAGTACAGGAATTTACAGGAAACTTTATTCTCATCGGTGCAGTTTCTCATGATTTCTAAACAGAAGTGTATTCACACAGTTCATGAAGAAGAACAAAGGAACACCTGTGGTTTTGGTTTTTTGTTTTTCATCAGTACTTCAGACAGTGTATGAGAGCATGAGTTTCTCTTGATGTAATATAGAGAAACCCATTTTGGTACCCTCAAAGGTGAATTTCCACTGTAATGAAGATTTAGTTACTTGCTACTAAAAAGTCATGTAGCCCAACATCTTGTAAGTGAAGATGTGTTGTAAGAAGAATATTTGAATCCAAATAGCAGCCAGGTACCATTCTCAAAAATATCAAGAACTTTAGAAAGAGTTTTATTAATATTTGGAAAGTTTTCATCTACTTGAAATCCTGTGCAATGCCAGTTTAAAAAAAAAAAAAAAAAGTAAATCATAATGTGGGTGCATTGTGTTTCTCATTGCCTGGTTTGAAACAAGTAACTTAAAATTGCACAAACAAGCTGTCATACTGCACATACATCACTAGTCTCCTAGCACTTATGTAAGATACAAAAAAATGGTGATGCTTTCATAAATGCCTCTGTGAGGAACACAAATTTTACCCATGAGAAACTAAATTGAGATATATAAATTATTTTTTTTCTCAGCAGATGTATCCTGGCTAAACAGAAGTGTGGATGTATTCTGCATCATCATTCTTGGCACAGTACTTTGTGACTTCTTAAATATTCATCTCTTATGCTCATGCTTAGAGTAGAAACAAAAAGGTGTGGAGTTCAAACTCTCCTGGGCAGTCACATGGTTTTGTATAAGAGCATGGGCCACTATAAATTAAACTGTTGGAGCAAACCAATTATATGTTTCTGGACATAATTTGATCCCCTAAAGGGACAAGAAAAAACACACCAACACTCAGGTACCTCCCATGTCACTTGGGCCGGGGCCATTCCATGTGTTCTGCCTTGTCCTCTGAACAGTACTTCCTGCCCACAGCCACATCATGATCCAGATTGAACAGTCCAGGGCTGTTTCTGAAAAGGAACTAAACTAAACTGAGCTAAACTAAAGCATATTTCTCTGGAGTCCAAGGAGAGGACCAGGCGAGAGCAGATGTGCACGCTGCAGACCATCCTGCACCAGTCTGTTCCTGAGGAGGGCACACCATGGGAAGGATCCATGCTGCAGCACTTCTTGAAGAATTGCCTAATGAAGGGAAGACCACACAGGGGAACAACTTGAGAAGGAAGAAGCATCTGAAAGGTACCAACCATAACCTCAGGAATGAGGTCAGTTGCCTTACAGTCAAAAAAGCCAAAATTCCTGCGATGGCACAAGCCTTAGCTACGTATTTATTTTTCTCATAGGTATGGCAGGGAGTTGCTCCACTGGTCTTTCTCCTGCTTATACTCCTTGATGTTCCTTAATCTCTCCACCTCCTCTGTAGCTCTGCCATCATACTGAGCTGATAATTCCCCTGCTCATACCTCACACACGTAGCATCACTGCCACCCTCCACCATCAGCAGCAGACTTGGGCATTCTCTGCAGCCAGAGCAGCTGCGCTTTTGGGCAGGCATTCTGTCTGTGTAGCTACATTCACTTTAGCAAGAGCTTTCTGCTTAGTGGTAACCATGACCAGATTTATTGTCTGAGAGGCAGCCAACAGGTGAGCCAGTCCCCCAGTTGGGGTGGGTTTCTCTTCCATCCTTGTCTGCTTGAACTGCTGCCGTGTGGAAGGCAATGTCACTCGGCAGCTTGTAGCTGACAGGAGTTTGGTTGCCCTGCTGAGGTGATTCATTCCTTCAATGCAGAACATAATTGCACCCGAGCTGTCCACCTGCTGAGAAAGTGATGTATTGCAACATCACTGATATTTATCGTGACAGCTCTCTTTGTTATACTCTTTGTATGCTAAAAATATCTTAACACCTTCTGAAAAAACATAATGATATCACATTTTTTCTTTGCAAAACACGCATTTAATACAATCCCTTTGTATCTGTAGACATTTTGGGAAGCGTACAAATATCCATAAATACAATTCATTTATTTATGTAGATCAGCAAGGAAATCAGGACAATAAAGACCCATATGTATTTCCCCACAAAAAACAGTACAGTTGACAAGATACAAGCAAAATATTTATGAAACATAAAATTGTAATGTGAGAAAGTGATGAAGATCTCCCTCTGTGCAGAGCGATGGGGAGTTTCCAGTTGGGTGAAAGGCCCTGGTGAGGTACAATCTGAGGCTGTGTTTCCCACTTCTTAACTCTGTGACTTTAGAGATGGCTGCAGAAACCACTGGCAGTGTCAAAGCAGGGTGTGGGCAGGAGGAGCCTGTGTCTATTAAAAACAGGATGATGAAAGCCAACAGAAGGATAAGCAGCCCTCCATTCCCAAGTGCAACACTTAGCACAGTTCATGACTTTCAATTCCATGACTCATGGCAGCAAGAAGGAAAACTGTCCTATGCTATACAAGTTAAAAAGACACAATCAATAAGATGCCCAATAACACATGGGTAATGAAGGCCGTGTGCAGACGCTTAAAAGCACAAAGAGGAAGCTATGATTTTAATTACATAACCCTGAACTGACGTCCTTATAGAAGGTGGGACATCTCTTGAGATGAGCAGTGGAGGAAAGGAGGGTTACGGAATCTGAGCACATTCTAATCAAGGCCTATAGTACTCAAAGACAGAAAGCATCAAAACGATTGTTTCCTTGCCCATGGCAAAGCCCCACTTTCACAACCTCACTGTCCCTCCTGCCACCACATGGCAGCATTGAAACCACATCCCACTCACCATTGCCTGGGATGGCAGAAGCGTCAGAACAAAAAATCTGTTTTCTCCCTGTGGCTGTCAAGTCACCAGGACCTGGGTGACACAGGGAAATGCAAGCTTGTACCTGCTGTGCCATGCCCATGACAGAACAGAGGCAGCTGCCAGCAGCCAAAGACAACAAGCACAGCGTGGCTAGAGTTTTTCTATATACATATCTTTGTAGCAGTATCCTTGCAGGAGGAACACCTCTCTAGCTGAGCAGAGGAGGATGCGTTCAAGGTGTGGGCACGGTCTCTTCCAGATTTATGGCACTCAAAGACAAAGGGAAAATTAAAACCAGATGTGTTTCCCTGCCCATGTCAACACCCCACTTTCCCTTCCTCACTGTCCTTCCTGCCATCACATGGCACCATTGAATCCACATCCCACTCACCTTTGCCTGGGATGGCAGAGGGGTGCAACACTTTCTGTTCTCTTCCTGTGGCTGTCAAGTCACCAGGACCTGGGTGACACAGGGAAATGCAAGCTTGTAGTCACTGTGCCATGGCCATGGCATCACCAAGGCAGTGGACAGCTGCTGATGCCTTCAAGTACAGGCAGACTGGAGTTATTTTGAATACATATCTTTGTCTTGATTTCTTTCGAGAAGGTGAGACATCTCTCCAGCTGAGGATAGGACAACAGGATGGGTCCAAGGAGTGGGCACAGTCTCCTCTAGGCCTCTGGCACTCAAAGAGAGCATCAAAACCAAATGTGTTTCCCTGCCCATGGAATACCCCACCATTCCCTTCCTCACTGTCCTTCCTGCCATCACATGGCAGCACTGAATCCACATCCCACTCACCTTTGCCCGGGATGGCAGAGGGTGCAATACTTTCTGTTCTCTCCCTGTGGCTGTCAAGTCACCAGGACCTGGGTGACACAGGGAAATGCAAACGTGGTACCTGAGGTGCCATGCCCATGGCATCTCCAAGGCAGTTATTTTGAATACATATCTTTGTATTGATGTCCTTTGAGAATTTGGGGCACCTCTCAGCTGAGCAGTAGAGGACAGGAGGGTTCCTAAATGTTGGCTCAGTCTCCTCTAGGCCTCTGGCACTCAAAGACAAATGAGGAGGACATGTAGTTGATGGTAACACAGCCAGCCCTACTTCTTAGGTAAGGTTACAGGCCTTACTCTCTTTGCCATCTCTCCTGCTCTCTCACCTCAGCATTATCTCACTATTCTGCTCTCTTCCTGCCTGGGCTGGCCCATTTTTGAAGCAGTTCTTACGATCTCCCAGTTCTGGCCATTTCTCCAGTGCCTGTGTGACACAAGAAACTGCCAACATTCTACCTCCTCTGCCATGCCCATGGTATCACCATGTTTGTTGTCAGCAGCTGATGCCTACAAGTACGTGCAGGCTGGTGTTATTTTGATTACTTATCTTTGTATCAGTGTTCTTTTCAAATGGGGAACACCTCTCCATATGAGCAGCATAAGGTGGGAATGTTCCCAGGTCTTGGCATGTTGTCCTCTTGGCCTCTGGCATTCAAAAATAAAGGAGATAGGGCACACAGTCTGATGCATCATAGCCTCCCCTGCTTCCCCGCCCAGGGCCCAGGCTTCCTGGGCCAACTACATCACAGTTCCCCCTGTGACTCTGCCAACTGCTCTGACTCAGCGACTGCATCATCAGCTTGGATTCCAGAATGTGACAGACATCCTAGACTTCCAAGGATTATTTAAACATATTGTGAAAAATAACTCCCATAGCTCAGGTCCTTTGGGAAATTGCTTACATCGAAACCCTGCTGTCACTCTGTGTGGGCACAGCCTTGTATATGCAGGTGTGGCCCCTGTTTGCACCAGAACTATGCCAAGCCACCTTCTCTTGGCCTCCTTGCTTTCATGAAAAAGGGCAGATTGGGGTCAAGTCCATAAACATTCAGATGACTATGTGAAGTCTCTGAGCCCTGGTGACCCATTCAGCTGTTCAACCTACTTATCTGGTCTGCTTGGGCTGTCTTAAAAGGCTAATAGCCCCAAATATATACCTATTACTATACTATACTAGTTTTAAAAGGACACATGAACAATCTCTTTGAATGTTAATCAACATGTAGTTACTCTGTACACTGAAGAAATTGTATCTAGGTTTTTAGTGGTGATTAGCTATGTGTTTAGTAAGAGATACAACTCTAAATGTGAAAATTCCCAGTTGTAATCAGGTGGAACACACTTCGGACTGGAATCCTCAAGCAGATTGCAGCCAAGCTTTCTTAATTATTCATTGTTATTATCAATGCAGATGCATCTTTTAATTCCTGCTTGAATGAACATTCTATAATAATGTGCTGAGACAGGGCAAGGCTTGACAATGAGACTATAGTTTGTTAAACCAGAACTTTTTACTTATGTGTACTTTTCATCTGTTGAACTTCACTGTCGTCTATTTAAAATCTCTAGTCCTTAAAGGCACCAGTGGATATGATTTATCTATTCTGTAGAAGTCTAATTGAACCCCATTCTGATTATCAGATTTTTTTTTTTTTTTTTTTTTTTTAATCCAAGCACCTCAGACTTTAGTATACATTTATTCAATCATGTGGTAATCTGCTTCAGAAGCAATATAGATAGAATAAAGAGTGAAGAAGATACTGTATTATTCAAGAGTTAAAATTAAGGAGTATTGATAAATTGAAATTGTGAAACACTATGATGATTACAGAATTTCCAGGAGAAATTTCAAGCCATTATCTGAATGCTAAATACCAACTCTATTCACTTACCACTGGGGTGAATGCTATAAATTTTAAGTTAATATTGTGGTTCCTTAATTCTGTTCTTTAATATAGAAACTGCTTGTGAGCACTTTTTAGTTAGAATGTCAGCCACTAAGCTTATGAAGTAGCAAAATACAGCCCAATACCTCTGAAAATTTTTCCTGAAAATTCCGACTCATTCTGCAGTGTTTTAAGTCCCTCTGTTATCAGTGGTTTCAGCCATATACATACTTGTATGTTTGTTCTACTAAAATGGGTTAATTGTATTTAGGATGAATATTCACATAGTATGGTTTCAGAGGTTTAGGGCTGTGGAGCATCCTTTCTGTCCAGTACAATCCTCGTGACTGATCATGACTCCAATCTTGCAAATCTGTTGACTTACACTAGGACTCTTCTTGCCTTAGAACTTGGCTTTGCCTCCTTTTTTCCATATTAAAGAAATGGAAATGAGATCTGCACCCTGAGGTCTCCACCTTAAAATTACATTAGCAGAGTAAGCACTGCCTTCTGGGAAATGTTCTCAAATCCCACAGTTTGAATGTAGCTTTACAGTCTCCACAGAGAAACAGAATATATTAATCCTCATGTGGTGTTCAAAGCCAATTTTGGAGGAGTCCAATATTTTCTGTTACCTCTTGTGGGGTGTTAAGTGCTAGCTAAAATATGTGTCCATCATTAAAACAACTAACAAAGACTTCAAAATACTTACTTTTATTTGAATTTATTAGCATTATTCTTAAGAAAAGAAAAAGCTGTCTTATTTAATTAGTTAGCCTGTATTTTATTTTCAAAATTTTTTTTTTTTAAAAAAAAGAGATTTTGTTGGTGGTGTTTCTTTTTTTCTGAGCAAATGACAGTCTTTCTACATTATTGATGCAGATAGAAAGAACACTTCTGCTGCTACCAAAACCAGCATCTAACTAGGACTGCATCATTTTCTTTCTATTAGCAATCTTAGTCTGTAGCAAAGTATTTAATCTATAGGATCATTCCTAAGGACAAGACAAAAAGAATTGGTATTCATGAACACTTCCTAAGTACACATATATTAGTCTGCATGAGTATCTTGGTTTTGGATAGAATAGACTTAGTATTTTTTCTAGTAGTGTATGTGGAATTACGTAATAATGTTGAAAACTCACTGAATTTTCGGTTGTTGCTGAGCACAGAGCCAAGGAATTTTCATTTATACTGCTCTGCCAAGGAGGATCTGGGGGTGAACAAGGAGCTTGAAGGGAGCAGAACCACAACAGCTAACCAAAACCAGTTGAAGGGCTATTCAATGCCATATTGCCTTCCCACCTGTGGAAATTGGTTGTTGGCAGTGGGCTGCCACTGACCAAGGACTGACTGGGCATTAGCATCTGGTGAGCAGTTGCATTGTGCATCACTTGTTTTGTACATTCTTGTGTCATTATTATTTCCTTATCATTTTTCTCTCCTTTGAGTTGTTTTTATCTCCACTCACAAGTTTTAACATTTTTCCAATTCTCTTCTCCCATCCCGTTGCATGGGGATTAGTGAGCAAATGGCTGTGCAGTGCTTCACTGCCTGCCGTATTACACCACAACACTGGGATAATGACTAAATATAAAAGCATGATTTATCTTTGCATTCATTAATTCTTGATTAGTTCCCTGATTATTTATGCTCATATTCATTAGTATTCTTTCTTGTGTAATTTGAGAATGAGGTAACCATACTCTGAGAAACATTTATACATTGTATTTGTACCCACATTTGCTTTGTTTAAGTTTGCTTTGCCCCTGTGGTTGTCTCAGGTGCAGAGGTAAAAATTTAATACTGGAATTATTTTAATTTCTATAATACTAGTACATCACAGAAACTGCTTACTATGTTTTGGTTTTGGTTTTCTTTTCTGCAAAGAATGCAAATATTAGTTCCAAAAAAGAGATTTCTGCCAAGAAGTCCAGCTGAAACAATGTACCTGAAGATGGTGTTAGTGTAAATATGCAGAACAGCAGTCCAAATTCTTTTGCATAGTCTTGCAGAAAGAACTAAAAAACTTGAAATTTGGGCAAAATGAACAGTGCTCACTGTTTTGATTTGTAGTCTCTATACATCAGTGCGCTAATTGAATTTATTTGAGTGGAATTATACATACCTGAAAATAAAGGTATTTTCAAAAACCTTGTTTGCATAGCAGTGCAATGGGACCAAAATATATAGGATCCACTTTTAATAAGTGTATAGTCATTAAAAAGAAAGATGAGTAGCATAATGTGCTTTCCAGTGTTCTTTTCAGAATATGACAGTAATAGAATTGATAAGACCCGAACCATGGAGTTTAAGAATTTCTTCAGTTCAGAACTAGCATATATGAGCAATGTCTTCTATGGTCCCCATCCTTTTTCAGATGAGGTCTTTCCTCTCTTCTTGCCCAGCAAAACTTTCTGGTATACCAGGAAAGTAAAGGTCAAAGTTTTCAGACTGTGAACTCATGACATGTGGTTGAAGTTGGATGGATTCAGTAAATTAATGCAGTAAATCATTTTGATATGTCAATGACCAAAAACCAAAACAGCTAAAGGTGCTCTTCTGTGGCTGCAAATTGCTTTCTTCAGCCTGGTATTGATATGACAGGGAACCAACTCTACTACTGGATTCCACAAATACATCATCTCTATACTGCCTGATGTGTCATGTTGTCCCCTGCACTCCCTGGAAGACCCCTATGAGGTATACATGTGCATCCATAAAAGTGACAAAGAAAACCCTACTCCTGTACATTCTATTACAACCAGAAGGTCACTTCAACTGATCCCCCTTACACAAATCCTTTGTCTAGTACTCTAAATTTGATGGACATCATGGGAATAAATGATTGAAGACTTCGGAGCAAGTCTAAGTTCATTAAAATTCCAGAGTCTTCTACTGCACGGTGAGCATCTCAGTTACTCAGACTTACATGATCAAGAATGCTGTACTTATTACTGTTCCATAGGTCAAACTTCCCTCCATTCATTGTCAATGAATTGGAGTAATGGCTGTGTTCTATGCATCTATCCAAGCTTCTCTTGTCCTGAAGCGTAAATTCATGGGAAGATAAAGATATATACCAAAATTAGAGAAGACAGTGGAGAAAAATGAGATGTCAGTTTCTCATATATATTATTTAACAGTAGCCACCAGTTGCTGCCATTAATTTTACAAGTGATTTTTCCAGCAACTCTTTGACATAAAGGGGAAAACTGTCTTAGTACTTTGTGATATGAGATCCCGCAAGCAGCAGGAAAATTTTTATTTACCTTTCTCTCTATGAATGAGGTTAATTCATTAACTCCTTCTAGCTGTCTTAATCCTCTGGAGCTTCTCATTTCACTTCAGATCAAAATATGCCTGATAAGAATCACACAGAATCACAGAATCACAGAATCACCCGGGTTGGAAGGGACCTCAAGGATCATGTAGTTCCAACCCCCCTGCCTAGCAGGGCCACCAAACACACACATTCAGATCAGGTTGCCCAGGACCCCGTCCAACCTGGCCTTAAACACATCCAAGGACGGGGCATCCACAACCTCCCTGGGCAGCCCGTTCCAGGGCCTAACCACTCTCCTTGTATAGAACTTCCCCCTAACATCCAACCTAAATCTTCCCTCCTTCAACTTCAATCCATTTCCCCTAGTCCTGCTGTTGTCAGCCCTTTTGAAGAGTTTACTCCCCTCCTGGGTGTAGGTTCCCTTCAGGTATTGATAGGCTGCAATGAGGTCACCCCGCAGCCTTCTCTTCTCCAGGCTGAACAAGCCCAACTCCCTCAGCCTGTCCTCACAGGGGAGGTGCTCCAGCCCCCTGATCATCTTAGTTGCCCTCCTCTGGACCCTTTCCAAAATCTCAATGTCTTTCTTGTACTGAGGGCTCCACACCTGGACACAGTACTCCAGATGGGGCCTCACAAGAGCCGAGTAGAGAGGGACGATCACCTCCCTGTCCCTGCTGACCACCCCTCTCCTGATGGAGCCCAGGATCCCATTTGCCTTTCGAGCTGCCAGAGCGCACTGCTGGCTCATGTTCAGTCTCTCATCCATGAGGACCCCCAGGTCCTTCTCTGCCGAGCTGCTCTCAAGGACCACTCCTCCCAGCCTGTACGGGTGCCTGGGGTTCTTCCGGCCCAAATGCAAAACCTTGCACTTTGCCGTGTTGAACCTCATTAGGTTCACCCGAGCCCAGCCCTCCAGCCTGTCGAGGTCCCTCTGAATGGCATCCCTTCCTTCCACCGTATCAACCGCACCACTCAGCTTGGTGTCGTCAGCAAACTTGCTGAGGGTGCACTCAATTCCCTCATCGATGTCATTAATAAAGATGTTAAAGAGCACCGGTCCCAAGATAGACCCTTGGGGGACACCACTTGTTACCGGCGAGAAAGCCATTTTAATGCACAGCCTTAGAACAAAACTTACTGCATTGTTACCTTAGAAATTTTTCCTTTTTTTTTTTTTTTTTTTTGATAGCTATTGTTCTTTAATACAGCATCTCAAGTAATGCAATCTGAATCTTTGGGAAATAATTTCAGATTCTGTTACCTAATTTTATAAATCCTGTAATACATTAACATTTGTTCAAACTTCTAAAACTATAGTGCCTCTGTTTCTGCAGGAAGTATTAATTATTGGCTGCTGTTTTTCCCAGAGCCAAATGGTGTGATTTTCCCACTGATCCTAAGGAGAAACTGCCTATGAATTTGCAATCTCGTGGAAAACGTAATCTCATGTACAAATATATGCTTTAGATTTTTTTTTTTTTTTTTTTTTTTGTAATTTTCAGACTGCTTGCAGACAGTGGTCCCATTCTGAGAGCATACACTGGATAACAATATTACAGAAATATCCGTGTGACCCATATGACTTTCCTGATTGATCCTGATTCTGAATAACCAAATAGAAAAACTGGAAGAGAATAAAGACAAAGTGATTTATGAAATTTCATATTATATCCTCTATGCATGGTGCATATCCTTGTAGAAGGACATATTTTGTCTCCTTTTATGTCATGGACTTGTGTCTATGACTGCAGACAAGGTGTTATTTGACTTTTTTTTCTAAACATAACTTCTATAAATCTAGAAAATACCATCCCTTTTTATAGGGAAATCATTAAAAAGCCATTAAAAAATGACATGTCTAAGTAATGTAGGACACCGTGGCTGAGCCAAATCTGAAATATTTTCACTCTCAATTCCACTCTGTTACTCCTTTGCAATCATTGTCTATTACCAGTTTTCTTATACAGAATATTATGGCACAGCTATCTTTTTTACACATCTGACATGCTGCATGTCCGAGTCTCAGAGCTCAGTTTATTTATTAATGGCACACACTCACAGGTAGGAACATCCATTTGCTGTGTCTGACTCTGGTCATATTTTATACAAATTAAAAGCTATGCAGAAGGCTTGGGAGAGCATATGGTTAATTATTTTTTCCAAACACTCATTCTATTTTCTCTTAGAGTCACTCTTCAACTACAGAGGGAGCATAAGGACTCTTATTTCTGTATTTTTGTCATACGTGGCAATCATCAGTTCTACACTTTATTTTTTATCTAATAAATTTATTTCAATTGTGGATTCTTTAGCATTCTGCATGAATTCCCATTAGACTTTATTGAATCAGAGAAGTTACACTCTTACAGATGGAAGCAACTTAGAGGTTGTGAGATCTTTAGGTGTCCCCAGCACAACAGCATTGACTGTCTTTTTGCAACAGATGGGATTCATTAAACTGATTAGATACATAGTACAACCTCCCCACACAGCACAGACATGGCTAAAATAAGCAACACAGGATTAAGAAAGAGAAGCCAGAAATTCTTTAAAGTGGAATTGTATGAACTCTCCATGATGTTGTTTAAAAGCTATTGTTACTGCCTTCCTAATTGATGTTTCTTGCACGACTTCTATTGCATTTTGAGTACTTTGTTCACAGATTGCAATATTAAGAATTAGTTGTACAGACTTTTCCACACGTTGCTAAAGAGCTATCAACCTCTTAAATTTAGCGTGTATCCACAGGAAAATCACACATTCCCATGAAAAGAGTGGAACCCATTGTTCAGCCTTCCCAGAAAACCTCATTAATATTGCGCAGATGGTCTGTTTAGAGAATTGAGCCATCTCCTCTCTTTGGTCCAACCAATTTTGTTATTTTCACAGAGGAATTCAATCAAAAAAAAAAAGACTACATTTCCTATTTTATTCATATGTAAGCTGGCTGGAAATTTTTTATCAATGACAGTTATTTTCTGATAGAAAAGGCAGCTGAAAAAAAAATAATTTCAAAACTATTTTTTATCTGCTTTAGACAAATTAGGATATAGTGAAATCTTTTGTGTCCTTTGTCTTAAAGAAAAAATTAATTGATTTTCCCTATCATCTTATTGCCTTTAATGTATTATATTCAAGTTTCGGACATGAAGAGTAGAAAGAAAACATGTAACACAATTCAGTGTTGTTTTTCCTCTAGTATGTTTGGACATGTAAGGAGAATACAGTTGTTCACATGGGCTCTGGCTCAACTTTCATTCTGATTTCATTCAGAATCTTAAATCACTGATGAATTATTCAAGATGGAAAATTTATCTTTTGCACATTTCTTTAAAAATTAAGTAACGAACCCTACGACCCCTCCTTAATTTCCCTTTACAGTCAAGGATACTTTCAATAGCATTTTCTTCCTTACAGGGAATGAGACAGAAATCCCCTGTGATGGGAAGTCCCATCACAATTAAAGGGCAAGTGGAAGTTTTACAGCTGAACATAATTCTGGCAATTCTGATGTTTGGATTAGGCCAGAACTACTCCAGCTGAGTTTTTTTCTATCTGTATCTCATTCACTACAAGAGTTAACAAGATAGGGTGAAAGAAACTCATTATGCTTCATTGAAGTTGCCTCAAGCCTAGGTGTTGCCAAGTTCTTCCAGTTTTTGCTGAACTCAGGCTAAACCAGGAAGTACTTGGTAGTTTCATGAGGCAATTTTGAAGTTGTAGAAAGACTACAAATCAGTGATGAAGGAAATATCTGTGCATCATAATACTGAAGCTGTGTGACGCTACGTAGATAATTCTGAAGCCTGTTAAAATGTATCTGTCATTTTCAACATAAGAAATATTCTTTAAACAATGTCATAGTCTTAATAATTGGACACGAAAGTGGATTTCAGATGCCTGATGCAGAACATTATTCTTTAACTGAGACATTGCCTCCTTTCTAGAGATTATTCTAGGGTGCTGTAGTCTATTCAATAGTCTATCTCAAAAATCTCTTCTCTGGCAGGTCTTGGGCTCTGAGGGTTTGCTATTTTAGTCTTTGGATAAGCATGAGAAGAGTGAGACTTTTTTTTGCCAGAGAACATCCAGGAAAAACAAGCAAAATACACTACTCAACAGAAAAATGATGAGGCTTTTATATTACTTCTGAATCTCAGAAAAAAAAAAATGTGTTGATTTGGGAATTATTCAATGCATTGGCTCAAGTGTGATACTTTCCAGTATGTTTCCTAGAGCCTGGCTTGTTCTAACTTCACTCTGATTCCTCTCTTGCTCACTCATTTAACTCCCAAACACCTACCAACCTCTGTATGCCTTCATCCAACTCATTACCTGATCTTAACTTCCATTTACCTGGTAGCTACCAAGCTTCAGCCTTAAATAGCTTCCAGTCTCTCCCATCTAGTATTCTCTGAATTTCAGGTATCCTGACCCCAAAAATATAGTTTGGCTTCTTTGCATTGCCAACATCCTTTATTTCCCAAATGTCTATTATATATATATCAGTCTTCCCTTGTTGTCTTCTGCTTTTTGCATTTACATCAGGTTTCTACATTTCTTGGAAAGAATGGAAAAGAAATGTTTCTTGGTCTCAGTTAGTGCAGACTCAGCACTGCTAACTCTAAGATCATCTTGATCTAAGCTTTTAGTGATAAAAAGTAATTTAAACTTTGATAAAAAAGATTCTGCTCTAGAGATTTCAAGTCCCAAGCCTTTTTGGACAGTAGTTGTGCAGATAGGAGTTTTACTAATTTCATTCAGTGTAGTCAAAATGATTATTTTTAATTTTTTTATTTTTTTCCCCACAGTGGTTGAAGATCTGTTGACTTGCAATTTTTGGAAAAGCTTAGTTTTTGTCTGAGATAATGTTTCTTTCACAGCTTTGCCAAAGTAGTGAGCTACTAAACAGGCTATCTTTGAATAGCTGCTGTCCTCAATCATAGTTAGTTCTCTTAGCTAGATGCCTTCCTTTGTCCATAAAATACTTACATAGTTTCCTCCTTTTCTTTTTCTCCTAAGGCCGTTTTGAAACATAAATGAAATCAACCCTGAAAATTACTATTTTTCAGTTTAATATAAGGAAGTGCAATTATCAACTACCTCATTGAAATGAAGGATTCTTGGTCACTCTGTGTTTCACCACTAACAGGTTTGGCAGTATATTAAACAGAGAAGCTGTTTTTTGGTTTGCATGTAAGAGAGCTGTTTTGTATTTTTCACACAGATGCATCAGTTCTTTACACAGCTTGATAACTGTAATCTGAATATCACATAATCACAGGATGGCTAGAATTGGAAGGGACCTTAAAGATCATCCAGTTCCAATCACCTACCCCTTTGCTCTGTTGTGGATGGGACATCCATAGCTTCTCTGAGTGACCTATTCTATGCCTTTGAATAAAGAAATTGCCCCTAGCATCTAACCTAAACTTCCCCTCTTTTAGTTGAAAATCATTCCCCCTTGTCCTTTCACTATCCGACCATGTAAAAAGACCATCTTCATCCTGATTATAGGCTTCTTTTAGGTACTGGTAATGTCTCCTCAGACCCAAACTGAACAAACCCAGCCTTTCTACACAGGAGAGGTGCTCCAGCCTTCCGATCATCTTCACAGCCTTCCACCTACTCCAACAGCTCTACGTCCTTCTTGCGCTAAGGGCCCCCTGCTGGGATGCAGTGCTCCAGATGGGGCCTCACGAGGGCAGAGTAGAGGGGCCTCCCCGTGATTCTTCCTGGTGCAAATACATGTAACTGAGAGGGAGGATTTAAAAATTAAATTTTAATATTTATGTCTCAACACTGGCTACTTTAGGCATCTTTAAGTGATTTTAAAAGGCAGCAACTCCCTGAGGGCAAGGAGAGGCCCGTGGTGGATCAGCCTGTCCCCTTGCAGCTCATGGGCACCATGCACAGAGTGGATCTCCATGCGCAGCCATAGAGCAGCCCACAGTGCAGCAGTGGATGTAGCCTTGAAGAGGTACAGCCCATGGATACCCTGTCAGGAGCAGGGCCCTGCTAAGCACCTGTATGGAATAGTGCACTGCAAGTCTGACTGTAACAGTGTTTTTGCTTAACTTTGCCGCATATACAATCTCTAGTCCACTAGGGCAATAAAAATTCCTTTTCTCCATCTGTGGACTATTTAACATTTCACAATCATGCCATGTGGTTATTCGAAGATTTTTCATAATTCTTCCTCCTCTTTTTGTGACATATATATGAATACCACATCTTGCAAGACAGGTAGACTAGAATAAAGTAGGTGACTTTTATAAGAAACTGGGCTTAGTAGAAGAATTTAATTTATTCAGATGTCTGTGAACTGCAATCTTTCAAATGTTTGCCTTAAGACTAAGCTCCTTTTTATTTTCTAAACAAAATTCTTCAAAGTTTGTAAGGAATACATGGAATCTAGTCTCTACAACAAAATTTTGTTTCATCCACTAATGTGCATGTGTTTGTATGCAAAAGGGGCTTGTTTTCTTCTCACTTATCCATTCATTTAGTTTTTCTAATTATTGCATTAAGGCTCTGCCTGTTTGTGAGTTGAATCCTGTTTCCATTTCTCTTAAGGTGACATATAGTTCCAGCAAAAGAAAGGTCAAATTGTGATCAGGAGGTGCATAATAACCTCACATATCAATGTACATTTCTTCTTTCCTAACAAATGATCATAATTCGTCCTGAAAATTCCCTGCATCACATGGTCCCCTTTGACCTTCTGGTCAATAAATAATGCATTTTCACTAGAGTAATTGAGCTACCTTATTTGGCTGCAAAATCCTTCTCCCAGAAAGTGTGATTCACAGGACAATGAAAAATTACATTATTGAAAGACTCCAGTTTTTCTACGCCTTTTAGATGAAGACAGATTTCCTCTTATTGTAAGTTGTTGTTTTTTATTTTTTCTTACTAACCAAAACCTTGATCAGAATGCAACCCAAACAGCATTTCATAGACCAAATATATTGTTTCTTTTTAAAGATACTTTGGGAAAGTATCTGGAATAGATATAATTTTAAATCCAAACATACTTTTGGGGCTTTTTTGTCACTGCAAAGCGACTTGCTCTGGGAACTGTATAGTCATAATTTATTGTTGGAATTGACAGCAGTTTTTTAGTTATTCCCTCTACCTCCACCTCCTGGAGATGAGAATGTAACATTACACCTAACATAAAATTTCACAACAAAATTGATAAAACATATATATATATATATAAATACTTGGAGATACAACTTTCTATTGTGCTTCAGAGCTATTTCTAGGTTTGATGAGAGACTACAGAAGCCTATGGAGTCTGCAGAACTATAGGCATGATAAAACAAAATATTCTACACTTCAAGATCAATGATAAGATGAATCAGAGAGATAACCAATACTGCATGGCTTCTGCCTGTCTTCTAAGGATTTGTTCCTAAAAATAAGTGCCTTTTTCCATTTATTTGAAGTAGAACAAGGTTGACCATAATAAATAAACTGCAAAAGTAGAGATTTTGTCTTCTAGTATTTTGAGTTTTTGCAGTATTTTTCTTCTGTAATATGAAACCTAAATTTAGAATTCTTATGGCTCTTGTTCAGTGTTTTCTAAAAAGACTCCTGACTGAATAAGCAGTAGTTACTTTCAGCCTTAACTGTAAGTTAATAAAGTGTTTTGTCTGGAAATAATACATTATACTTCTTACAGCATGGTATTGAGTAGCTCAGGAGCGCATAAATCAAACTGAAACTGTGATTGTGATGCAATCACACAGTATTGTTTCATGGTAGACTGTTGTGTTGTAACTGAACATTCCCTTGAGTAAAAAATACCATTTCTTTACTTTGCTCTCCAGGCTCTTTTCTTCTCTTCCTTTTTTTTTTTTTTTTTTTTTCTAACAGAAATTCTACCTGAAAGTGCTAAAGCTCAAAGCTACCAGGAAATTGTCCTGAAACTGAAAACCTCCAGGAAATTGACTGGACATACCACATGCAACATCCAAGGTATTATTCTTGGTTATGTTTCGTGGGATTTAGTGTTGACAATTTTTATTATACCCAGCCACAGATACATTTCTCTGAACACAGAATTCTGACCAGCTTTGAGGACAAGAATAACATTAGGCATACCAGGAGGAGTTCTCCTATGAAACAAGAGGTCATCTGCTCTCCCCAGTATGCCTATAGTTGCAAAGTACCTGGTAAAGAAAATCATTACAGTGGTCATCCACGTGATGCCTACAGAGGAAACAACTACAAAATCTTAGTGATACACTCTTTAGAAGTGCTACTGAAAGAGAGATCTTCTTTTTGTCTTCCATCAAGCTATTTCAGGGCAGAATCTTTCATATAACAAAACTCCCAGGGCTCCAAGTCAGAATGCTGACTTGTTTGGGGTTGGAAATGATGTTTTATAAAACATTTCAAATCTTACATCCTAAATTCTGAGAGTAGCCACTCGTGTAGTGAAGTTTTGTTCTACTGTGCAGTGTTTCAGTTGAGCACTGCCAAATTTGTGTAGAGATGCAAGGACATATCAGAAGTATAGCTCAAATACTTGCCTGTTCTCTTCTTGAGGATCAATGCAGTATTTCTTCAAAAAAGCTACAGGTCATACATGGTCAGTTTCTCATAGCTGTCCAGCTTTTACTAGTTTATGGGTCATAATACTTTCCAGATGGATTGCATTTCACCACTTCTTTACAGTTGGTCGTAAAATCTTTGGCTTTATACTGCATGCCTCTGCTTTTGCAATCTGCTACTTTTTTTGCCCTCTTTACTGTACCGATGGGCACAAAACTCCTCTTGCAGAACAAACCAGGTCTTCCTTCTCTGAAAGCAATAGAAAGATTTAGATATATACAGAGATAACTTTAGCCAGCCGTGATGAAAATGCCTTTTTTTTTCTGCATTTGGTAGAAGGCCATAGGAAAGAGTTTTACTGGTGTCTTCTAGTTCTCAGGAGCACCCTTCTGAGAAGACATTTCTTACCCTGAGTGAAGTCTGGTCTTCAGAGCAAATGAAAGGGAAAAGGAAAATTTTATGTTACAGGGATTTGCACCCACATGCTGGGTGGAGGAGAAGCCCACAGAGAGGTCTCCTAGTTGGAGAAACATTGTGTGACTTCAAATCTTGTCATCAAATTGAACATTTTTGTCTTTGTTTAAAATGTTGTTAATGTATTAAATGATGTTAATGTTAATGTATTAACATGATGTTAAAAAGGAAGCTGCTCTGTGTTGTTTGGAAACTGAAGGAAAATAAAAAGCATTTTGTGCTTTTCACGCTCCCCTTTAAATTTTATTAGTTTGGCTTGGCTTATATTCACATGAAAAATGTGTGCCAAATGAGAGTTTAAAATAAAAAAGAAGGAATTCACATCTTCTCCCATACCTTTTTTTTTTTTTAATTCACCTGAAGAACATTGACAAAATATTTCTAAAGGGGATAGAAAGTAGAATGAAAACATTTATTAACTTTTCTGAAATGTGGAAATATGAAAAAGTAAAGAAAGTAAAAGAAGCACTTTCATATTTAATCCTTTATTTTCCTGATTTTTAATACAACAAAAAGATAAAGCAAGGGGAAGTAAGACATTCCTGAGAACATACAAGCTAACATGGGAACTTGACATATTTTTTAAAATTTTTATTTTGCTTTACTTCTACAAGCTGAATCAAAATAGTATTTAAAAGGTGATTGTAAAAAGGAGGGGAATCGTCTTTTTACTTGGGTAGATAGTGATAGGAAAATGGGGAATGGCTTTAAGCTAAAGGAGGGAAGATTAAGTTTGGATATCAGAGGGAAGTTTTTCCCAGAGAGAGTGGTGAGGTGCTGGAACAGCCGCCCAGAGAGACTGTGGATGCTCCATCCCTGGAGGTGTTCAAGGCCAGGTTGGATGGGGTCCTGGGCAGCCTGGTCTAGTATTAATGGGAAGGGTGGTGGCCCTGCCTGTGGCAGGGTGGTTGGAACTTGATGGTCCTTGGAGTCCCTTCCAACCCAAGCCATTCTATGATTCTATAATGATATCTGTGTCAAAATGAAGAAAATATTTTTTGCTTGTTGTTGAATGTATGAGCACTGGACAAACTTAGATGTGATTGTTACTGGTGCATTCTGAATCCAGGCAACTAATCTGCTGTGAAGTATTTCTTCAGTCAGTCTAATTGATTTTTTTTTGTCCAGGAATTGCCAAACAGTCCCTTTCTTTGACATATGGACAAAGCAACCTCTAGCCCTCTCCTTTGTCTACTCATTGGATGTTTGGGGTTTGGTCTCACAGGCTCCATAAAAGACATCGCTGATGAAGCTGGAGAGCTCCTCTGGCTGTCCCTGTGTGTGTCTGACAACAGTTATCTGCTGCCTGAGCTGCTTGAGGGACAGCTTCATAGCTACATCCCAGGTTAAAATCAGTCAGAGTTAACGTTATTTAATCTAGTTAAACAACCCAGAATAATTCATTCCCAAAATAATCTAGAAAGCAATCCCTGGAGGAGCACTATTCTCAAAGGGGGTTTGCTCAGGCTGAGGGAGGTGATGAGCTTTAGCGGGGAGACATGGCAGCAAATTTACAACCACCACATATAGGCAGTGAAAAAGAAACGGGATCCTGGCCTCATGCACTAATGGTGCATTACTGCTCAGTAATGAGAGACTCGATAAAAAGAGAATGGCACTGTGAAAATAATTCTTTATCTTTAATAAAAAGTTATGTATTTCTTTTCAAGTTGCAAAGCCTGCCAAAAAGGGCCCTGAAGCTTCAGGCTCATGCATCTTTTTTTTTTTTTTTTTTTTTTTTTTTTTTTTAATAATAAACCTTTTCTCAGAAGTTATTTGAACTCAGGAATGATGACAAAGCAGATGATTACATTTGTTTAAATGTTTACAGTCTGACAAGAACAAAACCTGTTTGGGAAATGCAAATCCTTATTTCCTTACCACATAGACATTTGAGCAGAAGAATCTTGCACTGCAAAAATGTGCCAAGACCTACTCACATCAGCTATTGTTTATAAAGTACGATATGCTCGTATCATCAAGACCTTTGCTCTCAGCAGTAAACACCTCTGTTTGAGAACAGTTAGTATCAATATGAAATGAGATGTTAAAAATAATTATACCTACAGTTCATGTGTTGCTGCTTCATCAGTATGTCTTCATTGAGCAAGATTGCTAATTAACCATCCCTAAAATGTAAATATTATCTGCCAGGAATACTTTTGTTGACTTCAAAAGAAGTATAGCTTGGTTTGCATGTGATCTGAATCCAATTCAGAGTAAATAGCAATGTCTACCAATGTCCCCAAAGCAGGGGCAGCTGCTCCTTCTCACATTATAATATTAGGACAGGAAGCTGCTGCTTAAATAATAATGGCATTAAATATATAGCACCTTCTTGGTATGATTGTTCCTGTTTTTCATTGCCATTGTCTCCTTTATATTCAGTTAGAATGTTTTCCAGAAATTGTAGCAGTAAACCATGAAACATATTGCACATGACAAAAATTTCAAGTGATTCAATTTCAACTTGGGTCCCAAAATATAGCAGCTTCACAGGGTTGCTTTTCCCCAGAGAGAAAAAGGAAAGATTTAGTAAAAACAGAAATGGCTCACCACTGAGAAAAGAGACTTATGCTGGCCTAAGTACATATACATGTATCCATTCATATGTGACTATATTTAATGAACGACTTTCCTAAACACTGTAGATGTGGATCAGCACAGGAACATATGCCCATTTATCAATGCCAACAGCTGTTCCAGATCTGTCCTGTCATAGGTATATATAGGAATACAAATGCATCTATTTAGACTAGTGAAGACATGGATATGATAAACTACAGTCATAGTGGACTATATTTTCTTGAAGCTATTCTGCAGATTACTGTGAGAAAGGCTGTGAATGGCAGGAGTGTAGGGAGAGAGAAGTGCATCTCAAGAGGGACACAGGGGTGACAGGCACCAGATCCTCAGCTACGGCAAATCACCAAGGCTTCATTGACTTCCAGCCTCCAGCCTTTCTACATTCTTATCCTTCGTCTTGTTAAATAGGAAAGTAGGGTACTAATATGTCTACCTGAGAACAGAAAGCAAGAAATGGA